>NW_004524664.1:1622638-1627682 GCF_000260255.1 Octodon degus | reverse complement strand
AAATAAAATAAAATAAAAAATAAAATGTATTGGTGTGAGCTGAGTAGTAACAGGCAAGTATGACTGAATTATATAATGTGCCTAAGAATGGAATGATTCCAACAGTTTACTACATAATAAAAAACGAGACACTTAAAGCACAGCAATTTAACTGGTATTCTGGCAAATATATCTCAATCACCTTGTCACAGAAACAGAAAAAGTACATGGTCTATATTTGTCTGCTATCTCTTAGAGTGTTAGTATCTATATTGGGTTCTATTTTGAGTTGATGAAACTAGCTAAGTGAGCTGTTTAAAAGGACATATAGTTAAGGTAGGCACAGTGGCCCATGCCTGTAATCCCAGAACTCAAGAGGCTGAGGCAGGAGGACCACTGAGAGTGTAAGGCCAGCCTGGGCTACATAAGTGAGTTCAAGGCCAGTCTGTGCTACGTAGTGAGACTCTTGTCTCAAGAAAAGAACATTCCCCAAAAAAGGACATACAGTTTCAAGTTGGTATCATTAATTTGTAACAATCATCAGGAAATCCACAAGATAAACATAAAAGAAAATTAACTTCTCATTTGTCACTAAACACCTCACAGGAACTGCTTATCTAAAATAAGGTGATAAAATATTGACTTTTCCTTCAGGACGGCTATATGGGTAAATAACACTTGAGTTAAATATTACCAAGTTTCCAATGTGGAAATAGTATAGACGATAAACTAACACTCAGTAGTAAAGATTTAATGAATAGTGTTATAAATGTTATTTAAACTATGTTTTTATTTACATAAGAATATATACTATATTTACACCTCTTTTCCTACTCTTCTCAGAAATGTGTATATTTCCCAGAGGATTCCTTCCTCAATGTCAATTTAGGACACAAAATTTCCTGAAGCATTTTTGTTAGTGTGGAAGATCAAGGCCTTTTGATTGACTGCCCTTCGAGCACTAGTTATGACTTTCTTCTGCGTTAACTTAAAATACAATTAATTTACAAACCACCAAAGTCTGCATTTTTAAAAAATGATAAGATAACATAATTTGGAATTCCCTTTCCAAGACATGATACTTAGCAAACCCAAGTGTCCTCAAATTGCCTCTCCCCCTGGCAGCAAGGCCCCTGGGGCACCAAATGCCCTGCCCCTCCCCACCTCACCCCTCTCTAAAACGTGAGAGTGGAGATGCTTCAGGCACAACTGCACTCCCTGAAAGTCCTTTCCCTGCAGCCCCTGTCCTTCCTAGCTGGTTTGAGAAACTCAGATCTGTATTTCTTTTACCCGTCAAAAGATTCTAGTCAACTCTGAGTCAACACAGCAAGCATATTTCCTCAAGAGAAATTGCCATTAAGACTACCTTCACTTTGCCAGGCATCAGAATTCCAGCACTGTGTAAGGTTGATGAAGCCAATCTAGACCCTCTCTGTCACTCCTAAAATGGAAAATCTTTTTAATTCAGTTTGGACCAAGTGAACAAGAAAAGGTCAGACATTACGATTGTTATAGAAAACTGCCTGCATGAAAGAGTACTGATTTCAAAGCATACTAGTTATTTTTAAAACATAGAACACTTGCCTACCACATGCAAGGCACTGGTAGGCACCCCAAAACCCCCAACCTCTCTCACACACTCACACACAATTATCTGGGTATTCTTATAAAACTTCAGAAATTCATCTGCTAGCCAAATTTAATGTCCTAAGCCAAGTATGGAGACATCTGGCCAGAGAACCTTTTTGGCAGTACAGTTCAGGCAGGCTAAGGTTATACTACACCACCTAGTTCCCTGTTCCTGCAGGCTGATGTCCTAACTCTGGTCACTACTGCTGAAGTCCACTGGAGGCCTCAGAGGCCACTGTCCAAGCACCTGACAGCTAAGTGATTACCTTGGCCTAAGCCTCCTTGTCCCCAACTACCTAACAGCAACCTCAACTTCACAGCTCAAGTACATCCTTAGGCTTAAAGAGTGAGAAGCCAAGAAAAGGACTTGGGCTCTGATAGAAAACTGACTTTGTTCAGTGATAACATCTTAGAATTTAAACTTCCAGATGCTAAGCATGGTGGCACATGCCTGCAATCCCAGCACTCAGAGGCTGAGGCAGGAGGATTGTTGCAAGTTCAAGATCAGCCTGGGCTACAAAGTAAGCTCAAGGCCAGCCTTAACTGCACAGAGAGACTCTGTCTCAAACAGACAAAATAAGTAATAAAAACTTAAACTTCCAAAGTATGGAGAGAGAGCTCAAATTTGGGAAATTAGTGAGACTTTTTGTTTCCTTCAAATAATTTAAAATCATAATATTGAAAGTAATTTTGGAAAAGCCTCAAACTACACTACATATACATACATGTATCTGGACTTTAAGATTCATCAATAATTCAGCATACAAAACAATAATGAATATTAAATCTGTTAAAGTACCACTCTAAAGGCCAGTGTTGTGGTGCATACCTGCAATTCCAGCCCTCACAAGGCTGAGACAGCAGGATCCTTGCAAGTTCAGGGCCAGCCTAGACTTCAAATTGAGCTCAAGGCCAGCTCAAGTAGATGAACTGCTACAAGTAGATGAATGGAGATAAATGGATTATATGCCCAATTTACATAATTGCAGAATAAAAATCTAAATGACTCGATTCCTGGGATTTGAAACTTTCGGTTGTGACTTCAAAGAATGTTGGTCCTAATGATACTTGCCATACATAAGGATTTCTCATCAACAAATGCTAAAGTTTTGCAAAAGTCTCTACTCCAGGGCACAGAAGTTGTAAAGGATTGGAAAAGAATGGGGAGATTTCTTTTAAAAGTATTCTACCACAGCCATATAAACTTATAGCTCTTAAACTATGATTTAGAAAAACTACAAATTCTTTCTGAAAAAGCCAACATATTCAACATTGAAAAACAGTATTTCCGTAAGCTAGCACTATTCTAAACGTATTTATAAGGCAAAGACAACATATCTGCAGAAGAAAATATCTACAATGTAAATGATGTATGTTTACTAAGAATCCACAAAAGGGTCTTACCAATCAAAAAGTATTAATGTGAAGAGAAAAATCTGGTAATAGTGTTCAATTAAAAATGAATAAAACCAAAAGAACTAGATTTTGTGTATGGTGCTAGGGATAAAACCCAGGGACCTCCCACTGAGCTACATCCCCAGTCCTTTTTACTTTTATTTTTGAGACAAGGTCTTGCTAAATTGTTGAGGCTGAACTCCAACTTGCAGTCCTCCTGCCTCAGCCTCCCAGAGTGTCGGGATTACAGATGTGCACCACCACCTCTAATTATGTGACATGATTTTTAAATGCTTTAGTCTAAAACCTGCAGTTTAGTTTCCAAGAAATGCTATAAGAACTTTCTGTAGAATTTCATAATCCTAGGAAACACTACAAAAGTTAACCTTCAATTATTGACATTTATTTAAAAGGTGCAGATCTCCACCAAGAACTACTCACCCTCATAAACCTGGTTCTAAAAAGAACAGGCCATGGGGCCAGGGGATCTGCATTCCTCCGTGTGAGAGCATGTGCTTAGCAAGCTAGAGGCCCTGGAACAATCAGGACTGGGGGGCGGGGACTGATGGGAAATGGCAGTGCAAATTACATAAGTAATTTATTTTAAAATAAAGTCCACTCCTAAGTTTTATTTTTTAAGGATAAACAACTCAAACTTATTTTGGTAGAACTTTCTTTTACATAATACAGTACTTAAGAAAAATGGTATAACAGCACTTCTCTACAAGGTAATATTCTATACAAAAATTGGTTATTATTGTCATCTTAAGTTAAAAGGTCCATTCTACTTGTGTTAAGCATCCCTGAAAAGGTTGTGGAATTGCAGTTTTATTTATGCCGCTCTTTTCAGAGAATCCACACTCTTTGTTAACTGGCTGTATTTAAACTCCTTAAAGAGGTACTGGGTTGCAGGGAGCAAAGACTTTTTTTTTTTTTTTTTTTTTAAATCCTCTGCCCTCGCAAGTGAGATCCCTCA
This sequence comes from Octodon degus, assembly GCF_000260255.1. NCBI lineage: Eukaryota > Metazoa > Chordata > Mammalia > Rodentia > Octodontidae > Octodon > Octodon degus. Next base: position 1,623,703 of record NW_004524664.1, on the reverse strand, counting down.
TCCTGGAATCCCCTCCCGCCCACTCCCACCAGACCTGAGACTCAGGACAAGGAAGACTGAACTCCAATCACCTGGCAAAACATGAAAGCCTTCTTCCTCCTGTTTCGCCCAAGATTTCAGTTTTATTCAAACAAACAAAATACACTGGATTTCCTTTCTTAGAACACTGATTACTTAAATTATATTTGGTAAAGTATGCGCAACTCGGAAAGCTGAATGAAAATTAACCTCTTCATTCTCACCCTCAAATAAGAGATCAAAATCAAACAGATAAATTTCGTAAAGAAGAGCATGAAAGGGTTCCAGTAAGGTACAGTCAGTACTACTGAGCACTCCACGAAGCGACCTTAGTCAGAAGTGGATTTTGCTAGAGCTTACAGAGTGCCACGCAGGAAGTAATAGGGCACAGCGCGAGGACCCAGGAAACTGCAGCAACCACACTGCTCCCACGTTTTCAGCGCTGATTACTTTTGCCTAGAATGGGCCCAAGCAAACCGCCCAGCTGGAAGCCAGGGGCTGCGGGCCCTGGGGGGTCGGGCGTCCCGGGGGCGGCTTCCTGCCGAGGACCCCGAGCGCTTGACGGTCCGCCGAGTTACTTCTAAGCCCCCTGGGTCACTTTCAAGGTGACAGCCACAGATCCGCATCCGTCCCTCCCGCGGGAGCGCCGCGACCCCACCTGAGCCCCGCCTCCGCTCCGCGCCGGGCTGCGCGCCCACCGTCTCGCCCCACGTCGCGCCCAGACCCCTGTCAGACCGCGCGGTCCTCGGAAGCGAGCGCCGTCGCCAGGAGCCCGCCGCAGTCCCCGCGCCCCAGCCCGCACTCACCGCAGCGCCGGGAACCGCGCACCCGGGGCAGAAGCCCAGCCCCGGAGCCCGGCCTTGGCCCTCGGCGCGGCACTTGGGGCCACCCCGGCGCCCGGCGGCGTCAGCACCCGCCTGCAGCTCGACCCCCGCCAGCAGCTCCCGGCCGCGCGGCCGCCTGCGGGAACCTGGAGTCCCGGCGCTTCGGCTTCCCCGCCTCCCGCCGCCAGGGGGTGGAGCGAGGGAGGGAGCTCGGGGCGCCGTA
>NW_004524664.1:1609167-1622527 GCF_000260255.1 Octodon degus | reverse complement strand
CCCCGCGCCCCAGCCACCGCACCTGTTGCCGCGCGCGCCTCGGAGCCTGGCCGCTCGCTGCGCACCTGGCTAACCCCGGCGGCGTCCCCACACCCAGCGGGTCCCCGCGGGCGTCCAGAGCTGGGCTGCGCCTCTGGCCGGGGTCCAGGTCAGCCCGGCCGCGAGAGGGAACCCGCCTCCTCGAGCTGCCCTTCGGCCACCTGCGTCGGCCTTCTGAGCCCTCCGGCTGCGGCGAGCCGCGGGGGGCGGGTGGGAAAGTTTACAGTTACCGGATGGGGGCTCGCGAGAAGCCAGCAGTGATTGTCTCACCGCGAGTCTCTCTGCACTCTGAATTGTCTTCCTGCTACAGCTGAGAGGATTATTAGCAGCACCTATTAAAGATTAAAGAAATGAGCCCTCCAGCTGTTAGATCTTCCGATAAATTGTGGAAAGAATAGAACACTAGGCAGAGAAACTAGGCCGGACCCACTTTTCTCCAAAGAGAAAGTCTTGCTATCTGCTGAACAAGTTTTAGCCAAAGCTTTTAGGCCTATCACATATTTTCTTCAATAAAACATATATCTAATAGAAGCTTTTCAAAAGATGATATTCTGCCTAGGAGAGATACAACATTACTGAACCATTCAATGCCACACAACCTGAGTCCAACTTTTTTTTAATCCTTGGCATGGTTTTCCTGAAAGCATTTTAAGAAAGTTTTTCTGAGGGTTAAAAAAAAGTGAGGATGCTTCATTTCACAAAGCTGTCTATACCACGAATATTAGATGAACTGACCAATGTACAGTTCTAAAGCCTTTTTACATGTACAATGGTCCATTACGGCCTTTAACAAGACCCAGGTGTATATAGGTCAGATTATTATCTCCGTTTATTCATGTAAGAAAATTGAAGCTAAAAAGGCCAGGTGGGTTGCAGAAGGTCACACGACTAGTGAGGGGTAAAGGCAAGCCCAGCAGGCCTAATTCCTAATTTTTTTTCCTCCATTGTGTAATGACACCTCTCACCTGTTTTTGAAGTCCCTCTTATAAAGACAAACGCTAACATGATCCATGAGTTTAGAGAAAGGCACGTGATCAAATTTAAACAGACACAGCATAAACACCATAGGATGATTCTGCCTTATGCAAAAATACACATACATAATGCGCTGCAAAACAAGACAGAAAAAAGCCACTGATGTTTTTTTTTCTGCAAGTCATGAGACAATTATGCTGATTGGCAACATGCCTCTTCCTTAAGCAGAATTCTCCTTGTATTAAACATATTATTTAATCTTTATAACCTTCTCGTGACCTGAACGATTTGGCCCAACCCCACACAGTTCTATTGAGAGGTTGAGTTATCTCTATAAATATAGAACCTGTTTTACTTCATTTTTGTATGGGATAAATTGAGAAAACAAAAGACCAAAAAAAATGCAGCTATTAAAACTACTTTTGTGGCCACTGGGAAATCTGAAACTTAGCTTCTAGTTGTGTTCACATAAAAGCAAAAATTATCTTCTAGGGACATCATCAGGGACTATGTCAAGGCAAATATTCATGAAATGGGACCTCTTGGCTTTTCTTTCCATCTTGGTTCTGGGCACATTGCCATGTTCCCAATCTCTGAACTTTAATGCTGACCTGTTAGAGACTCCAAGAACAATACACAGGATGAAATAATAATCCCGCATAACTTTGTGGTTCTTGATCCTAAAAATAAAACCATATATTTTTTATCCATGCAAAAATACAAATAAATACCACCACTTTGAGAAACCATTTTTTTTTTACTTGTCACATTGTCAAGGAGTAGGAAGTTGAATAAACACTTAGCATTCATGGAAGTATGGCTGGGGAGTCACAATGAAAATATGAGTGTCAATTATGTTGACCTCTAGTGAGGGCAATTCACAATGTCTAAGTAAAATTATAAAGGTGCATATTCTTTTAGCCAGTAAGTGTACATCTGAGAGTTTAATCTCACAGTGTATATGCTGTATGGCAAGTACATAAAATGTTTTATTTCAGCATCATTTACAATAAAAGAAACAAGAAAAACTATTGAAAGCTGGTTATGATATCCTTTATCTGTCATTACAGCAATGAGAGACTAAGGTAAGAAGATTGCAAATTCAAGCCCAGCCTGGGCAACTTAGTGACTTAATGATACCTGGTCTCAATAAATAAATAAATAATAAAATACTAAAAAAGCTAGGAGTGCAGTTCAGTGTTCAGTCCCCAGTATCACACACATACACACACACACACACACACACACACACACAAAATTGAGAAACAGTATAAATGTTTATTAATATAGGACTGTTAAATCCTAATGCAATCATAAATTGAAACCATTTGAAGACTAAATACAGAATAAGAAAATTCTTTATACTACTATGAAATGATCTATAAGATACCTTATGTGCAAAATTTTAAAATCCTAAACAATTATCTAATATGCTTCAGTTTCCATCATATAGGATGAAATTACATGCACATGTGTGCATATATACCTTTGTGTGTACATGTATTCTTATTTTTGTATTAGCTTATACTGTATGAAAAGATACATTACTAGAAACTGATAAGAGTGGTTTAGTCTTGAAAAGGAGCTGGGCAAAATTTGAAGAAAAGCTTTTTATTCCATGTAACTGTCTTTTGGATTTTGAGCCACATGAACAATAAATCAACACCAATATTTTAAAATTTTTCACTACTTGAAGCTTCGCCACCAAATATGGCTAAGCTTTTGTAGCAACTAATTTTGTTTATAAATAACATAAGTGACCAAGTTGTTCATGTGTTAATGAGGAGGCAGAATATTCAATAGATGCTTTTAATCCCATTTCTTCTCTCATTCATTTATAAAGACAAAAAAGTTTAATATCTAAAACTCAAACATGCTATGACTATGGTGGAAATGATGAATTAGCAAATTCCTTAGAATTTTATCTCCCCAGGGCAGATTCCAGCCAGCTTTCCCAAGGTTACATTTAGTCAGGAAAGAAAAAGAACCCCAGGCTTAATTCTCAAAGGGGAAATTCAAGTGCCTTGACTTCAGCAGCAAGGAAGTAATTCCACGGGAATTGTATGCAGTCCTTTCACTTCTGCTCCTGATCCAGATGCCTTTGAGATTTTTATTATTAACATTTACTTCTATCTCCACTTTACTGAACAGAGATGTGAACTCTAAAAGACTGAGAGAGTAAATTGTAAAATAAATGTTTTGAGTATAAAATAGAGTTCCAGGAAGCTGGATGTAGTGGCACACACCTGTACTCCCAGCTACTCAGGAGGGTGAGGGGGGAGGATGGTGAATTACAGGCAGTAAACACACTATTGATCAACAAATTACAACTGAGAGCTTCCTGGTAACAAAATGCCCTAACCAGTTACTCAGTTGCCATTTCCCAAGGAGCCAATCATTCCTTAAACTATCAGTCTTGAAAGGGAGTAACTAGTCATTCCTAGCTACTCAATTATGAGAAAAAATTTTGTTGTTCATTTTTTAGATGAAGACTACTGAATGAGAGTGGGGGGGGAACCAAACATATTTTCATTTGAGCTTTGAATACAAATCAAAAGCATTAGAAATAAAACTCAGTTGGAAGAAGGTATTCACCCAGAGACCAGGCTAATATCATTCCAGACTCTATAGAGTAGAAGACCAGGGATTGGCTATACATAGAGGTAACAAGAGACAGCAGCTCTGTAGTGTGTGTGTGTGTGTGTGTGTGTGTGTGTGTATGTGTGTTTTGGGGGGGGGTAACAGGGATTAAACCCAGGGACTTACGCTTTGCCAGACAGGCATGTTTGGTGGACATTCTCATCACTTAAAGGATATAAAAGGAAATAAGGAAGGATAGAGAGTTCCATTTTCTTCTGAGGAGCTCCACTCCTCACTTTCAGCTTGACTTCTAGCGCTGACTCTCGGGCTTCTGCCTTGGGTCCTTCAGCCTTCTGGTGTAGACTCACCAGCCTCCCATCGCAGACCCACTGGCCTCTTAACACAGACTTGCACAGACACTGCAGCGAGCTCCAGGCCTTGGTCTGAATCCTCAGTCTCCAATGTGCAGACGCCCTCTGCATGCTTCCTCATCCGACTCTGGCTGATCATCATAAGCCAGTATTGTAATCTCTTATACATTTGTACGTCCTGTGTTATTTCTGTTTCCCTTAGTAAAGCCCTAACTGATACAAGCTTCTTGACCTACACTTCTGAAAGTTAGCTATACTCATGGCAAAATTCTAACATCTCCACAAATCTCCTGTCTCAGAGATTGACCCAGCTGCTATATACAATGTTCCAGAATTGTCCAGGAAATCGTTTCCTACTTGATGAAGAACTTTTAGCTATCTCTGACAAAGTATTAGAGTGTTAGAATCTTATGGCACCGTTGATAACTATATTTTTTCATTTTGTGAAAAGAAAAGATATATTTCAAATAGCCACATGGACAGTAGAATATGTATTGCTCAAAGGCACAAACTGGCCAGGGAGATAGACAGCTCAGCAGCATAAGCACCTGCCTGACAAGCGCAAGGTCCTCAGTTCAATCCCAGGAAAAAAAATAACATTTAAAAAAAGAAAAAACCAAATGCAGAAATTGACCAGTTGTAGCAATGGCTACAAGAAACTTAGAGTTTTAGAGCAGAGAATGACCATGACTCATTTACAAATAATTCTGGTTCCTGATAACTTATTCTTAGTGTGCTTAGAGGCTCAAGTAGACTCTTTGTTTTCAATTTTTTATTTATGTATTTATCTGGTATGGGGTCCTGCTACGCAGCTTAGACTCATACTGATCCTCCTGTCTCAGCCTCCCCAGTGTTGGGATTCCAGGTGTGTGACCCCACATCCAGTTTCAGTGCTAGCACCTTGCACCTGGGATTCTGGGGAAGCACAGTGTGCAGTACCAGGGATCTAACTCAGGTCTTTGCACTTTCCAGGCAGGTGCTTAGACCGCTGAGCTATCTCCCCAGCCCCTCAAATAAACTCTTGAGTAACTACCAGAGTAGGATTGTGCTTTCAGAAGTCTGCCAATTTGTAAGCAAGGCATCTCAAGAAAGTTTCTTAGGACCGGCAGAGCACAGTGGCCGGGGTTCAATCCCTGGCATGCCATGCCGGCTCTGCCCCCAGGGCATGCTGAGACTGGGCATGGGGGTGCATGCCTGTAATCCCAGTGCTTGGGAGGCTGAAAACAGGAGAATCATTACAAGTCTGGTCTATGTAGTGAGACCCTGTACACTCTGTAGACCCTGTCATAAATTCATTTTTTAAAAAATAGAAAGAAAGTTTCTTGGTCTTGGACTGTAGCTCAGTGGTACAGCGCCTAGCTAGCATGAGGTCCTGGCTTCAACTTAAAATAAAAATTCCAAAACTAATTTTTATTGCAAGTACATAGCAGTAGCAGTATAGTGAGGGAATGTAGCTTCCTTTTATCAAAGTGACCTGAGAATCACTGATAAACTTTTACCACTCCCAATCATGGACATATCCATTTATAGACTCTGTGGAAGGAACCAGTCTCATGGCATTATGCCAAAGTTATTATACTTAACACACAAAAGAATCTTGTAATTTTGTTGTGGACCTCCTCATATGAGGAAAAATTTTAAAAATACAACACTACAAGTTCGTTTTACAGCTACTTTGAAAATGATTACTTTGAGTGCTTAAATGTCATGACTAAAGAGACAAGTTGTCTGTGTAATCCACTCTTGACAATGAATCATAATTGTGTCACACTTGATCTCGGCTAGGCTTTGCTGTAATCATATGGAGTCTTTCCTTCAAAGGAGGATATGTTTTCAATTTCAACCTGTTTACTCTTTCATGACAAATATCAGTAACAAATCTCTGCCTTTTATTGTCTCATACTTTTGAGATATTAATCCACCTAGATTTTTTGAATTTGCTTTCAGTTTATTTCTCTGGCCTTATTCTCTTGACCAAATGCAAACCCTGAGAGGGCTTGCTAATTGACCAGTGATTACCTGAAAATAATGCAGTCATGAACTCTTAAGTGCACTTTTGCCATATTGTGATCAAAGCAGAATGCAGACCTCACTACTGATTGATAGTTGATTCACTCCACTTTTTGATTTTGGATCTGATTCATGGCTTCAGGATGTGGTTGATCCTGAAATCTTCTCCTTTGGAAGTGGTATGCTCTGAAATGGCACAATGTTCTATGTCAAACTTTTGCAAATTGTAATGATATAGGAAGAACCATAAACCACATAAACAGCAATTAGCTCTTGTATTATTACCTAAACATTCTTCAAAATACAATCACTCCTCTAAACATGGGCTGGCAATTTAGGAAAGCTACAGAGAATACTATCATCATTGTTTGCTCTGTAGAGTGAGTACAGGCTATGTTTGCCTAAATCACATGCAATGTGCTTACATTTTACATAAGTGCTGACTGACTTCCCAGAAAAGTAAGACAATCTTACCTTTGGATATCTAGAACACTGAGATCAATTGCTAATCTACCACATAATTTAACAACACCAAAGATTTATCTATTTTTGCATAAATTTATTTCTAATCTCTTTTTAAGCACCTACAAAATTATGGAAAATCTCAATTAATGTATAAGCTAGTTATCTGCAAATCTTTATAGGTATCAGACACAAAAATAGTATCTCCCTAAAACTTGAGGACACAAAAACTGGAATTAAGAAGGTTAGTTTTGCTGGGTCTTTAAAAATTCTTTTTGAGCGAGGGTCTTGCTACATGGTTTGGACTCATAGTGATTCTCCTGTCTCAGCCTGCCTCAGTTATTTATTGCCTGTATCTATACCTAGACTACATATAAATTTCCACATTGAGAATCTTGTGTGATAAGAAATCATAGTTTTCCCCATATAAGTGGACTTCTGTCTGGATTCTCAAAAGAACTTTTTCCTTTAAAATTTAGTAACTTTATTCATGTATTGGTGTTAGCTCTGGGTGAATATTTACAGACATAAGGTATAAACATTCAACATGTATTTTTAATTAATAATAGATACCTTGACAAATTTAAGAAGGTGTTCTTGACTATGGATTTTTTGGTACTTATTTTCCTCCATGCTTTGGGGGTTTTATCCTGTTAAGAACATCCACTAGGCATGTACTGTATCATTTTTGCCTACTTATACATTTATCACTTTCTCTTCAACTTTTTTTATGCCCTTCCTTCAATTTTTCATCTGATTTTCCCCTTTTATTTCTGTTCTTTTTAAGAAATTATCTGATGCATTTGTTTATCTTTGCATTACTTCTACTTTACTCTTCATTTCTGAATTGATCCATTTCTACTTCTTTTTTTCCTGAGTTCTAACACCTCAGTTTTTTGTAAAACACTTTATCGGTTTTTTTTTTTTTACATTCCAAAGATATTTATCACCAAATACAAACTAAAATCAAAATGACCCAAAGAACTAGCCATTAAAACAGAAACAATTGATTTGTTGGAATATACAGTATGTTAAAAATTTGAGAAATATGTATGGGTAAGAGACTTTTAAAATAACAAAATCATAATTATATAAGAAATAACATTAATGATCAATAAATAGGGCTATATCAATTTTAAAAGCTTCTGCCTAGCAAGAAAAACAATCTATAGAATAAATAGACAATAGAATGAAAAAAAAAACACCTCAGCTATTCCTCTAAGGGTAGTCTATTATTTCAAATATATAAAGAATGCAAAAAAATTTAGACACCTCTGAAGTAAAAGTTCTAGTCAAAAAGATGAGCAACTGAAATGAATAAATATCATTAGGGAAAGGCGGGTAACACCTCATTTTTGAGGTTTCCCAAGTCTAATTTTTGTGATCTTTTCTTATCTTATGTGATTTCTTTAGAATCTGTTAGTTCATGTTAAAATAATAAATAATAGGTTTCCTCTATTCTGAAAGTGAATCTTTGGGGCATTTTTGCCTTTGCCCATAGGAATGTTATTCAGCTTTTCATTCTTTTTCTGTTGGTGATTTTTGTTTGGGGTCTAACTTTGATATTTTTGGATCATTTATTTAATGTGAAATAATTTTCTCAAACTTTTGGAAGCAGGCAAGATTTGGACCAGCACCTCTAACTTAACAATTCTATAGCTTGCTCGCATACTCTCTGTTGTTTTCATGGCTCTCTTCTCTTTCTTTCTTTTTTTCTTTCTTTTTTTCTTTTTCTTTTATTTTTAGTACTAGGGATTAAATCAAAAGCCCTTGCACTGAGCTACATCCTCCATGTCTTTTATTTATTTGTTGTTGAGTCTTCCTATTTTTAGGTGGACACTAAATCACCAAATTCCCCACACTGATCTTGAACTTGTGATCCTCCTGCTTCAGCCCTACAGAGTGTTGGGATTACAGGAGTGTGCCACCACACACCACACACGGCTCCTAGCTTATTTTTATGTGTATCACCTCTTTTCTTTTCTGTCCCTGCTCTGTTGATCATTCTTTTCCCAACAGTTCCTTTTCCATGCAGTGCTTTTATGGGAATAGAAATTTGACTGTTTTGTTTTGAATATACCCTGTGCCTCTCTACATTCTTTGAAGTTCCTTGATATTAGAGTGTGCAAAACTTTTTCAGTTTCTGTTACTTTCCTAAGACTGAACCTCCAAATTTTCTAGTGAGCCCCTACTGGCTGTTTTTGTTTTCTTTTGACACAGTCTCTCTATGTAGTGAAGACTAGCCTTGAGTTCACTATGTACACCAGGCTGGGCCTCAAACTCAAAGCAATCCTACTTTATCCTTGAACTCACTGTGTAGCCCAGACTGTCTTCAGACTTACCGAAATCCTCTTCTCTCAGCCTCTGAGTGCTGAGATTACAAGCCTCCACTGCCATGCTCAACTGTTGACAGTTTAGAGGTTCCCACTTCAGTCAGTACCTCATCATGTCCCCCTGCTTTGTACGGTCTAGCTGCTGATCACACGCAGCTCTTGTAGTGGCCGTAGCTATCCTCAGTTACTTTGTGGTCATCCAGACACCTTATCACATAAGTTTGTTGCAGATGTTGTGCACAGATTCTTTGAGAGAGCATTGCTGTGTTGCTTGGGCTACTTTCCGCCTCCTGGCTGGGTTCCACCTATCCTCCAAAGAGTTGGCCTAGTTGTTTCACTCAGCTGTCCAGAGATTTTTTTATTTTGCTATGTTTGGTCCTCTGTCTGATTTTATGGAGAATTCAGAATAATTTAGTGAACCATTATAGAAGTTCAAAAACAACTGTCCAATAATGGTGACTATCAAATAGAAACTCAACTACTCACCGTAAGCTACTCACCGTAAAGTGGCTCTCCTCAGCAGTGTGGAGAGTGTTCATTCAGACAAATCAGAAGACGATACTAAATGGAAACCATAGAGCAGGAAAAAGAAAAGAGAAAAAGGCAAGAAACAGTCTCCCACTTATTTTTGGCTTTTCACAGTTCCAGGGACCAAATCCAAGCCCTTGTGTGTGCCAGGCAAGCCCTCTACACTGAGCCCAGCAATACGTTTTTATTTGAAGTATGCTATGTGCCAGGTACTTTTTTAGTAGATTCTGCATGTAGTATTTTGATTTGGTTTAATCTAATAGCCACTGAAAGCTTCTAAAATGGAGTTTAGATCCAAGTCTTCGTAAGCCCTGCACTCTTCCAACTTGGAATTTGCCCTCTCTGAAAGAACAGCAGTCAGTTAAAGTGCAGCAGAGCAGTTGGCCACTTCAGCATGAGTGAGCCTCGTGAAGTTCTTAGTTTTTGTCGAAATTATCTTGTTTGCTTGGACCTTTGAAGTAAGGTCATGGAAATCATTAAAACGGAAAAGATGACAAAGATAAAATTAAGAACATAGGAAAATATATATTTACCAAAATGTGAAAAGAGTATATTTAATAATAAAGATGTTATGATCCACTCAGGCAATTCAGAAACTATAGAAACAGAAGCCTGAGGAATTACTAATTTTAAAAGCAATAGATGGTAGCTAGACAGGTAGTATGAATTTAAAAATGCCTTGGATAAAATTCTAAGCTATTAGGGTTAATTATGATGATGATAAAAATGATACAAAAAGTTTGTTTCCAGTACTAGGCTTAGAACTCTGGGCCTTCACTCTGAGCGGCATCCCCAGCACCTTCCACCCTTTTTTTCTTTTTCTTCACTTTTTAATGGAGTCTTCTTAAATTGCCTAGGCAGAGACTAAAGTTGCAATCCTTCTGCCTCAACCTAGCAAAGTGATGAAATTATAGACCTGCAGCACTAAGTTCACTTAATACTAAATCTTGATTGTATACCATGCACTATTTTAGATCTTTTACACTTCATTTTATTTTTTAAAAAACTTTTTTTGATACCAGGGATTAAACTTTGAACTTTATGCTTGCCAGGCAGGTGCTTATGCCACTGAGCTTTATCCCCAGCCCCCAACCTTTTAGACATTAAATACATTAATTGTTTAAATACTCATAAAAACCATAGTAATTTTATATCCATTTTATAAAAGATAGAGTTGAAACCCAGTGTGTTAAAAATATGCTTAGTGTCACATAGGTAATAATTAACAGGATTAAGATTGAATCCCAGGTCAGGGTGAACTCTGACCACCCCAACATTCCTCTTTTATAATTGTGTTCTTCATTCTTCTGCATTTCAATTATTTTTATTCTCTAATATCTAGCTCAATAATTTCACACAACTTTAAAATTAAAGACTGTTTTTGAAGAAAATGACCATATGATGTGTTGTTTAAAAATCTCCTAATGGAGAAACAGTAGAGCACAGTGGCGCATGCATGTAGTTGTGACTCAGGAGGCTGAAGCAGGACCTGGACCACTTGAGCTCATGAATTTAAACAAAGCTCCATCTCAAAAAGCAGGAAAAAAAAAACTAGAATCAGAAATACTTGCACCAATTTACTCTGAAAAAAAAAAAAAACAGAACCATAACAAAGGTACTCTGCCACCACTATAACTAAACAGAGAATATATAATAAAATATGTTAAATGTTTTAATATATTTTGTATTTTACATAGCTGCATATTTAAAATGTCAGAGGATAAAAACATCAGTATATTTAAATAGAAGAGAGAATTCATCATATCAAACAATGCATTATTGGGCTGGGGAGATAGCTCAGCAACTTAAGCGCCTGCCTGGCAAGCACAAGGATCTGAGTTTGAATCCTGGTACCACTTGCTGTGCCGCCCCGAAACCAGACATGGTAGTGCACACCTATAATCCCAGCACTGGGAAGGCTGAGACAAGGAGGATCACTACATGTCTGAGCTTCATAGTGAGACCCCGTATCCAATAAATAAATAAATCTTTAAAACAAAATTTGGCAATAGGTTTGAAAAAAATCAACTTAGATACAAAATACAAGAGACTGAACATTACAATTAATTACAGCTATACTAAAAAGTAAGAACATTTTTTTAAAAACTGAAGAAGGACTTAAATTCCTGATGTGAAGGGGAAAATACTTCTAATAACTGAAGAAAATGGAAGTTGTGAAGTTTATATTAATATAGAAAAATTAAAAATTATAAAACCCAATCTTGATCTATCTTTCCCAGGGTTGGGGAGGAAGAAGACATGTTCTATATATTAAAAGGAGAAATTTAAAGTGGTAACATGGCTTTAGGGAGTAATGTACATCTTTTTTCCTATGAGATATATACGTATGTATGTATGTATGTATGTATGTATGTATGTATTTTCTTGCTATGTAGTTTAGGCTGGTCTCAAATTCATTATATAGCCCAGACTGGCCTCAAATTTGTGGTGATCCTCCTGCCTCAGCCTCCCAAATGCTAGGCTTATAGGCATGCACCACCACACTCCACCTATATCTTTATTTATGACCCTTTACACATCCCTTCACACACACTGAAGAAAACTAAAACAAAACAATTTTTATTGCAGCATCAAATACCCAAAAATATTTACATTTATAGGGATAGGTATATAGTAGAGTGGTAAAGAACAAACTTAGTATTCATGAAGTTCTGGTTTGATCTTGAGTGGCACATTAAACAAAATAAAAAATAATCAGAGGGGCCAGCGAGATAGCTTAGTGGACTAAACACCTGCTTAGGCAAGTGCAGGGACTGGGATTTGATGCCCCATACCTCTTGCCATGCCGGCCCTGCCCCCAGGTGCACTGAGCTGGCAACCAAGTCGGGATGTGGTGGTACATGCCTGTAATCCCAGCGCTGGGGAGGCTGAAAACAGGAGGATCACTATGAGTTTCAAGCTACATAGTGAGACCTTCTATGAAGTACATTAATAATAATAATAATAATAATAACTGGAGGATTAACAAAGTAAATAAATAATATTAAGATTGACTGAAGGTATGCACAGTGGTAAAGTAAGTGTTTAGTATACTGAGGTCTTGGGTTTAGTATACTGTGGTCTTGGGCACCACACAGAATAAACCATGGAATATTACTGAAGTATGAGATTAGGGTGGGGTAAGCTGGCTGAGCAAGTGGGCATCATCTGCCAACCACAGAGACCAAAAGCACATGTGGGGAACACAGCTCCTAAGCCTTGCACCTGGAACCAATCGGAAAGTGCAATCTTCAGGGTTTTTGTTTTTTTTGTTGTTGTTATTGTTTCTTTACATTGGACATGAAGCCAAGCAGATTTTTGACAGCTGAGATCTGACATCAGGCTGAGGAATGAGAGGTACGAAAGGCCTCCACCATTAACCTTAGGGCCATTGTGGCTTAGTTTTCTTCTGCAGAGCATATTTCTCTTCTGGCCCCTAATAAATGCAAATCTTCTCTACATTTTTCACTTGTCTTGCCTGACTCTCTTTGTTCAGCACACCAAGAGCCTAGTCTTCACTAGAGGCCAAAAACTGGTAATAATTTTCCTGGTGAGCCAACCAGGAGATCACCACAGTTTTGTTTATTTTGGCACAGTCTCTCTCTCTCTCTCTCTCTCTCTCTCTCTCTCTCTCTCTCTCTCTCTCATCCATGGACTCAAGCTGAGAAGGACTTTTTGTTTTTTCCCTCTCTCTCCCATAAAAAAACAAAATCCATCCCCTTCTTGCCCTTTCTCTCCAACTCAGGCTTTCATCTGTCAGAAAACTCAAATCCTTTAACTTTTTTCCTGGTATTACTAGTTATCAAGGACAGGCAAAGAGCTAGAGGTTGATAAAAATTAATGCAAGCTGGAAAACTCAAGATATTTCTAATCGCCCCTAGGAATAGTTCCCTGGTGTGTCCCCATATGGGAGGTGGACAAGAAGTGTATGGCCTGTTTTCCTAGCCAATTTGGGTCCTTCATTGCAGGTGCAACTTGGTTGAGAGCTGACAGCATTTCTGCTACTGGCCTAATCACAAAACAGATCATGTAGATTCTGTGTGTGTGTGTGTGTGTGTGTGT
>NW_004524664.1:1605842-1607842 GCF_000260255.1 Octodon degus | reverse complement strand
TCCTTAAAGGAATTATCTGCTGCTCTGGACTATCCCAGCCCCTTCAGCATGACAATGGGCCTTATTTTATTTCTCAAATAACTCAGGAGGTGGCAAAGGTACTAGGAATATAGTCTGTATGGAGATCTCAGTCCTCTGGAAAGATCCAGAGAGCCAACCAAACCCTACAGTGAATTCTGGCAAAACTTGGCATAAAGACTTCTGAGTCTTTAACCCTCAAGAAGACTTGAAACACTTCCAGGATAGCCTCAGGTTTAACCCCAACTGGGCTAAATACGAGTTCATTTGAGATGTGATATAGGAAGCCTCTCCTATCTTCTCACATGGTAGTGGACTCAGAAGCCACAAAACTCTCACAACATCTTAACCTGGGCCAAGGACCACAAATTATCCAACTGTATGGGAACAAAGTCCTGCCAGCTCCTAGCCCAGGGAGACCACCTAGTGTCCTTCCTGGAAACCAAGTACTCGTTAAAACTTGGAAAGAAGCGGCACCTGTAGAACAATTAAAACCTAGGTGAAAGGGCCTTTTCAATGATCCTTGCCACATCCCCTGTAGTAAAGGTGGTAGAGAGCTAATTTACCTTTGTAAGACAAAGCCAGCCCCACCTGAACTGTCTGAGGGAGCTGTCTAAAGAATAAAGCTATTGCTTTAAATTTTTGGAAGATCTGAGGCTCCTCTTCAAAATATGAAACTCCAGTACTGATCTGGGTGCAGATAAGTAGAGTCACTAGTGACCCCTGATCCACCACAGCTTAATTGGGAACTTTTATTGGGATGCCTGGCTTTAATGGATCCATAGTGTGGGTAATTTTACTAAAGCTCCACCTCTCAGGCTCTTGGTAGTTTATCTAATACCCTTCTTCATCATGCTTTCTTCTTTACAGAAAATATGGAAATAAAACTCCTTAGAAAAATTAGCCCAAATAATAGCATGGAAAAATATTGTCTCTCTTTGCTGGATCTGTCATAGTTCTTTTAAGACAGACTATAAAATATTCTGACTTGTTCCTTATATTTGGGCTCAACCTTCTCAACCTATCAATGAAGTTTATCCATTCAAGGATTCAGATAGTAGGGCTGGCCAAATATCTCAGGGGATTGAAGCACCTGCAAGGAAGTGCAGGGGCCTAGGGTTTGATCCCTGGGCCTGCCATGCCAGCCCCACCTCTGGGATGTGCTGAGATGGCAATTGAGACTGGGTGTGGTGGTGTACCTGTAATCCCAGCTCTTGGGAGGCTGTAAACAGGTGCATCACTATAAGTCCGGTCTAGTAATGAGACCCTGAACACACTGTAGACCCTTCCCTAAAAAGTACAAAAAAAAAAAGGATTCAGATAGCCATCTGTTATAGCAAGCAGAAACACCAAAATGACACCTAGGATTTGGAGGCTGATTTATTTTATATCAATGGGCACTGGTTGAGATCATTCCAAAATTATCAGGCCCTGCTGGGGAAATGGCTCGGTAGAATAAGTGCTTTCCCGGCAAGTGCAAGGGCCTGAGCTCAATCCCCAGTTCCGCCAAACAAACACAAACAAACAAACAAATTATCAGGCCCTGATCCTTGGTCACTTGGGGCTTAGATGAGATAGGCAAGCAGGAAGTATAGAAGCAGAGTATTTGGCAATTATTGATGGATTCTTATGCATCATAGTGACCAGCTATGCATCACAGTGATCAGTGTTTCTAGGAGACAGAAGTAACAAGAACTGTAATAGGAAATATTACCTAGGCTCCTGAAGTATATGGGGGTCGTTTTATGTTACACCTCATTACTCTCCTAATGAATTTACCAAGCTCTCTCCCACTGAACATGCAACTAAACAGTTCTAGATAAACAGCCACCATTTTATCATTGTCTTCTGATAGTTTTTTTTCCCCCAGCGCAGACA
This sequence comes from Octodon degus, assembly GCF_000260255.1. NCBI lineage: Eukaryota > Metazoa > Chordata > Mammalia > Rodentia > Octodontidae > Octodon > Octodon degus. Next base: position 1,605,946 of record NW_004524664.1, on the reverse strand, counting down.
GTGAATCCCAATATCCCAAGGTAGTCAGAGACCACATAATCCCAGGTAGATAGGGCCTACATACAACCACTTTCATCCAAAAGTAGTATGTAAAGAGAGACCTC
>NW_004524664.1:1603768-1605217 GCF_000260255.1 Octodon degus | reverse complement strand
CAGCCCTATATTTGTATATGTTGTATTCAATATGTTTTTGAGTAAGCACTGAAGCATGCCACCCAAAACACATGCACAAAACACAGCTCTCAAAGCCTGCATCAGGAACTAATCAGTTATCTTCAATTTTTCATTTTCATCACTCATGGAACCAAGCAGTCATTAGGTAGGAAAGTCTAGGGCCGGCCAAATAGTTCAGTGGATTAAAGCACCTGCAAGCAGGCGCAGGGGCGTGGGTTTCATCCCTGGGCCTGCCATGCTGCCCCCACCCGCCGCATGTGCTGAGACAGCAATTGACACTGGGCATGGTGGCACCTGCCTGTAATCCCAGTTCTTGGGAGACTGTAAGCAGGTGGATCACTATGAGTCTGATCTAGTAGTGAGACCCTGAATACTCTGTAGACCCTTCCCTAAAATACAAAACAAAAATTAGGTAGGAAAGTCTAGATATGACTTCAAACCAAGGAAGGGAGATGTAAAACACCCCCATTAACCTTCTAGCTACTATGAGCTCCCTCAGTGACCTCCTCTTACACTGCAGAATGTATTTCTTTTCTCATCTTTAATAAATGCAAATGCTTGGTACTTTGGTTTATGTGCCTTGTCCAATTTTTTGTTCAGGATACCAATAACCTGCAAATAATCTATGGGATGCCAAAAGCCAGTAACATTGCCACATCTAGAATAAAATGATAACTAGAAGATGTAATATATGAGTATATTTATATGGTATCAATTGCAATAGCACAATTTAGACCCATGACTCTATTACTAAATTATATAGAAATATGGGTATTTATTGATCTAGATCAGAAAATAATTCTGACTGACATATATGACATAATGTTCATCAGATTTTATATAAAATGGAAATAATTATAGCGATGAGGTATAATATTGATAGATTACTTACTACTATGTATGCCAGATCTTCAACTTAATGATTTTGCATGCATTTATTTAATTTGATCTTTGTAACAACCTTATGTACTGAATTCTATACTATTTTTAGGCTTTTTTGTATATCTGAAGAAATCGAGGCACAGAGTAGTCAAATAAATTATTTCAAGTTACACAGCCTAGTTTGACAGTTTCAGAGTGACAGAATTATTCTTTAAAAGCTTATATATTTACTATTTTCTAATTGGTCCCTAAATTCTGGGTCTATATCTATCTCTTGTCTATACAGTATCCCAATTTACTTCACTAGTGAAAAAAAATCAAAATTTCAAGAGAATTTTAAAATCTCAAAATAAAGAATCTGAAAGGTGAAAATAGCACCATATTTTCTAAAGAGTTTATTTAGGGAGATAAAATAATAATGAGGAGAGTGTTAATAATGAGGGGCAATATGTATGAATGGGAATAGGCATATATGGAAAATCTCTACCCTTTCTGTTTTGCTGTGAACCGAAGAAATATAGTAATGAGATAGCAAACATATTCTGG
>NW_004524664.1:1601582-1602920 GCF_000260255.1 Octodon degus | reverse complement strand
CTGGGCTAGTCAAAAGCTGCTGTAAAGCTTTTAAGAAGTTTAATAGTTTTATGATACTTAGGTTTACTCTATGATTAGCAAATATATTTCTTTCTTATTTAATAATAGAATATTTGAAGATCAGTTTTGCTTTTCAGTTCGGTCTATGCTATCATTATTAACAAAGGTCTCAAGTGACACTTGTTCTGAACTGCAACCAATCTACTTAGGAGAACACTAAAATAGAAGATAAGGCAAGTGTACATGCTTTTATCAGGTATGATTTTAATCACCTTCAAAGGAAGTTATGCACTCAATGAAGCAGGGAGCCATTGGAGTGGCCTGAGGCTAAAGGAGTCAGGTATATTTTTGTCTTCTTTAAAGGCAGAACTAAATATTTGGGCATTAAGATAATCTCAATAAATTTCAAAAATTAAAAATCTGATCATAATATCATTAAATTATAAAATAATAAATCAGTATTAATAAAACACCTAAAAGCATGATCAAGTACTTATAAATTAAATGATTTGGAGAAATTAGGAAAACATTAAAAGTACCTTCCAAAAATCTCTATTTCCAAATAGAAATTTGTGGAACCAGAAGAAAATGTATAAGTGGCTACAATAAATCACTGGTTTCAAAGATTTGCGATAAAAAAGAGGATAAATTAACTGCAAAATAACAAAGAATAGTATAGATAAGACTAAATGTTGACAATGTGGAAAACAGTTACAATCGATAAAATTAATAAAGCTAAAGTGGATTAATAGACTTGAGATGGGGTAAGGAATAAAAATGAGAACGAATACAAATAGCCAATGTTCAGAATTAAAGATATTGCTGGGTATGATAGCACACACCTGCAATCCCGACACTGGGGAGGCTGAGGCAGGAAGATCACCATGAGTTCAAGGCTAGCCTAGGTTACATAGTGAGTCCAGGAAAGCCTGAACCACCTAGACAGACTCTGTCTGAAAAAAAAAGGGGGGGTAGCTATAAAAATTCTAAAGAAAATAGGAAAATATTATAATCAACTATATCACAGGTAAAATGGAAAAAAATTTAAAGTTAGTCTTTTCATCAAGCTTGCTTTCCTTTGTTTGTAGGCCTTTTCTTCCTGGTGAAATTATAAACTTTTCAAAAGGGCTTTTGCTCACTATCTTCAGCAGTATCAATGCCGTTCCTAAGCTTGGACTCCATTGTTTGCCTTTTTATCACTATCTGAGGCATCTGAGCTCTGACCAGAATCTTCCATCAAACTTGGCTTACAGCATTCTGGGGCTGCTTCTCTAGTTGGTGTATCCAAACCTCCCTGAACGCTGCCTGTAGACTAACTCCAAAGGCTTGTGAGGCACA
>NW_004524664.1:1595349-1598877 GCF_000260255.1 Octodon degus | reverse complement strand
AGACCAAGGTAAAGCAGGACCTGTGCAACAAGAGTTGTAGCTTTTTGGTCTGAGAAGGTCAGTGAAATCCCCTCAGGATTTGTCCTGAGATCCTGCACCTCAGATTGTAGAACCTTTGTCAGTGCAGAATAAGGCAATTTTATAGGGCTAAAAATGTTCTAAATATCATTAGATGTATGGTGTATATGAGAGTACACATTTGTCAAAACTCAGCATTTCTCATTACTACAGGAAACACCTGAGGTAGGCTACTTTATAATGAAAAGGGGGTTATTTTGGGTCATTTCTCTGGATGTACATGGTTGAGGTGGCATATCTGGTGATAGCCTTCTTACAACCCAAATCTGGAGGTGGTCTAGGATATTATATGGGGTGAGACAGAAAACCCACACACATACAGGTGTGCTTATCTAGTTTCTCTCCCTCTTTCTATGGAGCCATCAGGATCCAGCCTGGTAGGCATCCTGATGAGTTGATCTAACCCTAACCATCTCCCAAAGACCCCAGCTCTAAGTACCATACTCACATTAAACTTCCCTCCTCCCACTACTCAGAATGGGGATCACATTTCAACACACAAGGTGTTGAGAAATTCTCAGGTCATATCCAAACCACAGCAGCATCACACTGTACTTAAGATATGCCCCTTTCATGTTTTACATTTTCTAAAAATATTTTTTAAAATCTTAGCTTTACAGTATTTTTTTAAAATGTGCTTGAATTATTTCATTTTATCCATTTATCTCACCAATAACCACATAAAATCACATATAAAGCACTGAGTTTAATTGGCTATTTTTTATTAATATTCATACAACAGCATGTATGAATATTATGAATTTCATATATTCATTCTGAAATTCATTCTGAATTTCATATGTTGTGAAATGGAAGTATAAGTATTGTCTATGCTAAAATGGAAAGAAAGCTTTGCATTAAAAATAATTCAAAACTGTATGTTTTTCAGCTGACATAAATAGGAAATAAATAACATCAAGGAAAGGTCTGAATGAGGCCAGGTGTGGCAGCACAGGCCTGTAATCCCAGCACTCAGGAGGCTGAGGCAGGAAGATTACCACAAATTTGAGGCCAGTCTGGGCTTCCCAGTGAGCTCAAGGTCAACCTGAAGCACACAGCAAGACATCATCTCAAAAAATAAGTAAATTGATTGATTAAAATAAAAATGCTGAGTGAGACTGAAGTGTCACTTGGCAGTGAAGCAGGCGCATGGGGAGGGCCCTGTGTTCAGCTACCTTCTTCCACAAAAATACAGCTACAGGGACAGGAGTGTGGAAGGTACAGCCACAAGACAAAAAGTACTGAAAAAAAGACTAGTTATTAAAATGAGTATATATGGTTGTGAAACCCTATGTAATCCATATCAAAATTTTATATTTTTCATTTTATGGTACTTTAGATTCAACTCAGGGCCTTCTTGCTGAGCTACATTCCCAGCCCTTTTAAAAAATGCTTCCTTTTAAGACAGGATCTTGTTAAGTCCTTAAATTGTCCAGGTTTAAGTTTTAACTTGCAATTCTCCTGCCTCAGACTTCCAGAGTGCTGGAATTATAGGCATGTGCCATCATGTCTTGCCTCAAATCTTTCTTCTCTGATGTTGGTAGTGCACTAAACAGCTTTATCCCTTTCCCTTCTTCTCTTTTTCCTTCTTTCCTTCCTCTCACTTATTTATATCAGCATGGACTAATGAACTCTAACTTTACTCAGCAGATTATAACTCACTGCTACTGTTACATTAATTCTCAGTTTGTTCCTGGTTCGGGTTAGTGGAAGGCACTTGAAGCCTAATCTTGAACATGGTCTATAAGATCTTTCCTTCGCAATTCAGACCCTGCCTCATCCTGTATCTTGGCCACAATGAACTTTTGTCATTTACATGCTTCTTCCCATCTTGGGGCCTCATTGACTGTGATCCCCATCCCTAGAATGTTATCTCCTTTTCTTGGGTAGTACTGTATACATTTACCTATCTGAAATCACCTGAAAAGGTCCCTTTATCAGAGAAGTTTTCCCTAACCCCCAGTCTCAGTCAAATATTTTGACTTTTTTTTTTTTTCTTGTTTTTTCACCAAAAATTTTGCCCCAATTTAAATTCGTTTCTTGTTTTTTTTTTCCTCTGATTACCACCACATCTAAAAAGTATTTTTACCAGAAATTAGCTTCACTAACACTGAGGCTAGAATAGATGGAAGAAAGAAAAGTAAAAGTAAAGAATTAAAGAGTTAACAGCTTCTCAGGCTAAGGGCCAGGAAAAACAAAAAATCAGTGAACAGCTGCTGAGAGTAAAATTGAGAATATAAGACACAGGAAAAGATGTAAAAGCTCTTCTTGGTGCAGTAAGAATGGACTGTCATGGTATTTTCTGGAGTGCCGGCTAACCAAGAGATTGGCTGATCTGTATGATTTGTGCATACTGATTACTAAGTTAATGACTATCATCACCTCCCCTCCACCTGCATGCAACTTTCTGTGGTCAGTGTCTTTGTTTTGCTCTTTGTTCCGGCCCTGGGTTATGCACAACTAGCAGCAGGTAATGTGTCAGTACTGCTGGCATTGAGGTGTGATTTGGACTAAATTGCTTAACCTCCCCAAACTTCAAATAGGTCTGTACTTCTAGTGTTTCAACTCTTTCAATAAAAACAGCACCAAATGCAAAGATGAAAAACAATTCAATGCCACTCTCCCACACCTTTCAAAAATGTAGGGTAGTCTGAAACACCCAGTTACAGTTTTGACCTTTCTCTGAGGTTGCTTTGAAGTTCCATGTTCTATCTTAAATACTTGTCAACTTATATCCTAGCAACACCTTAAGCCTTTACATTTTAAATTCCCTACTATTATATATCAGAAAGCACTTAACACTAAAGTAATTTCACCTCAAATCTTCTGGTAAAATGAATGACATTGTACTGATTACCCACAGGGCTGTGCAAACTTCAAACTTGTCTGATAAGCAGAATTGCTCACTAAATGATCAATAGGGCTCCTTTTCAACTCAGTGTTTTATGATTCCTTGATTTTAACAGATCAAACAGCTAATGTTTACTGAGTTCCTTTCATGTTTAAGTTGCAGGGGCAAACACAAGGGACAATGTCTGCCTTAAAAGAAACTGAAGTGGGCTAAGCCATACATGCATGAGTAAACAGTACTAGGAGAAAATGCAAGGTACGTGCAAAGCAACACCATGGTTTGGAAAAATTCAGGAAGGTGAAGCCCTCCAAGCCTCAATTTCCTCATTTGTATCAGGAGATAACAATGCTTTTATCTCACTGGGAAGTTATGAAACTCAATAAAATAAAATAAACCCATACACAAATGAGAAATGGTCTTATTAAGTTATCAGAGGGGCTTCAATCACATAGTATAACCTCACAATATAGGTTTGAAACAAGGTGACAGAAGAGCATTAAGAATGGCCAATATTTAAATGTCAATGGAATACCCATCTTTGACAAAAGAAAGTAAAAAGGGGGATATAAATGAAGGACAATTTTGTGATGAAATATATA
>NW_004524664.1:1593703-1595212 GCF_000260255.1 Octodon degus | reverse complement strand
ATATCATGTCTGCATCTTGTACTATGAATAACTACAAAGACAGCAATATGCAATGTATTAATTATTGTAACTGTCCTACTGACCTGTATTGAAACTGTCTCATTGCTATTTGTTTCTCAATAAAATTAATAAAAAAAAAGAATAGCCTTGAATTGCCTGCAAGTGTGAGGTCTTGAGTTTAATTCTTGATACAAAAAAAGAAAGAAAGAAAGAAAGAAAGAAAGAAAGAAAGAAAGAAAGAAAGAAAGAAAGAAAAAGAAAAAGAATGGTCTTGATGAAGTCATAGAAGGATAAATATACCATGAAGACATGAAGATACAGAAAACTAAAAGTAACCTCTATAAATAGAAAGTTCAACTTAAGAATATAATACTTAAAAAAGTAAAATATTGTGGGTCTTTAATTCTAAGGTAAGGAATCTAGAATCATGGCAATGGGCTATCTTTTTAAAACGTAAGTCCCTTAGTATAGCTTGACTCTTGTTTAGAGACAGCTGTGAACATTTTTGCTATGGACAAAAAGTTATTTTAAATGTGTCGATCCCTTTAAAGAATATTAAAGGAAGGTTTGAAGGAACTAGATGATTGTAGAAATCAAATGTCATTATGGTAATACTGCTGAAAGAGTAAAGGAGAACACAGGGTTGTATTTTTTAGGTGAAAAGTGAATTGGCAAGATACCAGATGTGGGAGAAAAGGAGTCAGTTCAAAACACAGTTTCAGAATAACCTGATCGGAAGCAAAAGCAAATGACATTCAGCATAATTTGGAACAAATAGAATCATTAATGAATGGCTGACATATGGCTCAAACCTTAATGCAAGAAATAAATAGATCGTACAGATAACAATAGATAATAGATAAAAGGGTGATAGAGAGGAAGTAGTGCCTGGGATGATCACATTTCTGTATATTTGGTCATTTAAGAGAAATATTTGAAAATCAACTAAAGCCATCATCCGTAGGCAGTATGAGCATTTGTTTACCTAAAGTGTGTAAATGCAAAACAAATCTTTTAAGAAGTTTCCAGAAAGCATACATGTTTGCAACACATGGAAAACCCACAAAACTTAACGTTGAAAGCACTACATTTGAATCTAATTAAATATGGCTTCATTTGGGCAGTGTATAAAGTATAGTACAATTTGTTTAGAAAAGAAAGTAAAGAAAGAATACGTGTATTTGCTAGAATCTGCATAAAATGACCCTGGCAGAAAGACCCTTCTACAAAAGAAGCCAGTAATCTTGGTTTTCATCAAGGACATAGGACTGGAGAAAATTTTCTCTGTATACCTTTTTTTTCAGCACTGAGGATTGAATATGAGGCCTTCACACTGAGCTACATTCCCAATCAATCCTCGCCTCTTTTTGAGGCAGAGTCTCCCTAAGTTGATAAATTGGCAAGCTGGGTCACAACTTGAAATCCTCCTGCATCAGCCTTACAGAATGCTGGGATACAGGTTTGGACCACCAGACTATCTATCTATCTATCTATCTATCATATATATAT
>NW_004524664.1:1581119-1593603 GCF_000260255.1 Octodon degus | reverse complement strand
TTCAGCATACCCTCTCCAGCAATGTTTTTATTTGACTCCTGGAGGGCAACCATTCTTTCTGGAGTAAGATGGAATCTCAGTGTTGTTTTAATTTACATTTTTCTAATGGCCAGAGATGTTAAAATTTTTTGCATGTATTTATTGGTCATTTGTACTTCTGAAAAGTGTCTATGCATTTCAGTTGACTACTGTTTGATTGCACTTCCCCTTTTATATTTTTTAATTTGACTCTTATTAGTCAATTACATAGTGCAGACAATAGTCAAGTCTAATGACTTCAAATTAAATGGTTCTCTTTGACATAATTTCTAGAGGTTTAAAGTTCACTTTATTAATAAGTAAGCCAACTGGCATCACATGGTCAGCTTACTAACACACTGATCCTTTTACAGCATGCTCCTCCTGAACTTTGGCATACATCATAATCTCATGGGGGCTTACTAGAAACAGATTGCTTGCCCTTACTGCCCAGATTTTCTGAGCCTGAGGCGAAGCTGAAGAATTTTCCTAGCAAACAGATTCCCAAATAGTAATTCTGCCATCAATCTGGGACCCAAAATTTAAAAACCAGTAAACACTAACAGGTGCTCTAAAGCTAGGAAGCTAGAATACTCCTATGCTGAATAAAAATGGATGATAAGCCAGAAATTATTAGGTTATAGAAAACATAAGCACAATTTTTACAAATCTAAAATGTAACTAGATCTGAAGATAACATCCTAATGAATTATTTCAGACAGTCTTCCAAGAGGTCAGTAAGTCAACACCGTGCCCAGCGCTGTGCGATTTATTATGGATAATGCAATCACATATAAAATGCTGCTCTTCCACTGAGAAACTTTGGATCAAGTTGGAATAAATAAATGCCTTTTCCAGGGATGATCCATTCACATGTTCATCACATAGTCACACAGGAGGTAGGACTCAAAGAGTTTTGTGACAAGTTGTAGTATTCTTTGTTGTTATTTTTCATTAACTTTTACTCAAACTCTGATCTGTCAGTGTCTAGTGAATAGGAAACAATTGGAAATTTTCCTACAATAAATTGTTAGCACTTAAAATAGTGATGTGAGCTTAAATACGAGCCTTCTTGCTAGGGTTGTACAAGAGTAATTTCTCACATACTACTTCCTTACATAAAACTAAGTATCATTATAACTACCCAAGAGTGACACTCTAAGGTGGTAATAACATCTAATATTTGCTGAACATCCAAAGAGAGAGAGAACATTCAAAGAGAGAGAGAGAGAGAGAGAGAGAGACAGAGAGAGACAGAGAGAGAGAGAGAGACAGAGACAGAGAGAGACAGAGAGAGACAGAGAGAGACAGAGAGAGACAGAGAGAGACAGAGACAGAGACAGAGATTGACATTAAAGCCAGGGCCTTTGTTCTGAACTACATTCCTAGCCCCTTTTTATTTTTACTTTGAACAAGGGTCTTAGTAAGTCAATAAATCGACCAGACTTGGTTTAAATTTGCTGTTCTCTGGCCTCAGCCTCCCAAAATGCTACATGTGCGTGCCACCTTGCTCAGTAGTACTATATAATTTACACACATTTACTGTTTACTATTCACAATAATCCTACAAAATATGTACTATTGTTATCCCCATTTCTCAGAGACAAAAAGTGAAGCTTGAAAAGTTTAAGAAACATGTCTGAGTTTGTTCAGCCATTAAGTGATGGGGCCAGGAGTTGAACAGGACATATAAATGACCTTTATTCTGTTCTGAGAAATATATTATCCCCATACGGAGTTTTTATAAATGCAGAGAAAATACATACACTTCTCTGACAGCATGATATAGTATAGGAGCATCACAGAGCTCTAAAGAGGACCTCCACATAGGTACTGAATGCAGGTATTATCTTTATTGTAAAAGATAAAGGCGATTATTTATTATCTCACACTTTTCTAGTTCCTGTAAGTGTTTAAAAATAGACTATTTTCTAGAAAAGTTTTAGATTCACAGCACAACTTACTGGAAAGTGTAGAGAATTCTCACATACCTTTCCCTAGATTCAACCTCTCCCATTACCAATATTTTCCACTAAGTCAGTATGCATTTGATAAAAAAATCAATAAACCTACACTGTCACATCATTATCACACAAAGTCCTTTGCACCAAGCTACATCCCTAACCTTTTTTAAAAAAAATTTGAGATAGGGTCTTGCAAATGCTGGTGGTCTCAAACTTATGAACTTCTGCTACAGACTCTCACTATGCTAGGATTACAAGTATGCATCACCATGCCCAACTCATGTTTGATTTTGTACATTAATTTTTGATGAATGAACAGTTACATGTACCCACCATTAGAGTACCAAACAGAGTAGTTTTACTGCCCTAATATTCCTCTGGGCTTTGTCTATCCATTCATTTCTCCCCAACCCTGCCTTCATCCTATATTTTAAAAAAAATTTCTTTTACAAATAATCTATAAGAAATAATAATTTTACCCAAATACTATACTATGGTTAAAGATGTTTCATAAAATAGAGAACCAATTATAAAGAATGTCAGATAATCCCTAAGTATTAAGCCAACTAAAACTAAAGGAAATATTTCATTAGCTCATTTATGCCTCCAAACAATCCTTTTGTTGGAATAGAAGTACTCACCAATCTATTAAGCTCTCTAGCTTCGGAGTGGCAGGATGATCTTCTATGTGTCTTGCACTCAATCCAAAATTCTCATATTCTGAAGATAAACAAGGATTTCTTAAACTGGCTACAGAAAATACTAACTACAAAAATAGGATTGGTAAATTGAATTTAAAATTAAGGCCATTCAATGGAATGCATATCTCTGACAAAAGGAAACAAAAAAGTGCTATAAATGGACCATTTGTAATGGAAAAAATATACATGTATATACAAAATAGCATAAATATACAGCTACTTTCTCTTAGCTCAATGAGAAGGTTTTGAGCTAATAGTGTTTAGACAAGATATCATATCTGCATCTGGTACTAGGAAGAACTACTACAAAGACAACAACACACAATGTATTAATTATTGTAACTGTACTACTAACCTGTCTTGAAACTATCTCATTGTCACTTCTTTCTCAATTAAATTATTAAAATAAAAAATTAAATTAAATTAAGGCCATTGGGCCCAGGGAGATAGCTCAGTAGAATAAGTGCTTGCCTGGTAAGTGCATGGTCCTGAGTTCAATCCCCAGTACTGCAAAAAAAAAAAAATTAATTAAATTAAATTTAGGCCATTGATCAAAAAAAGAATGAGAAGACAAGCCACAGCTTGAGAGAAAATATAGCAACAAAAAGCTCTATATAAAATGTAGAAATATAAAATAAAGAAATAAAACCTACAAATTCTTAGATTTGAATAAATACTTCCTGAGAAAAGATGCTTAAATGATTGTAGTGGTATAAATATATGAAAAGGTATCCAAAGCCTCTTAGTTATGAGGGAAATGCCTATTAAAAGCACACTGAGGTACTACTGCACACTTATCAAAATGACTAAGAGCAAAATACAAAGAGTGACAATGCCAGCTTTTGGTGACATTGGGGAGCCACTAGAATTTTCATGTGTTTGCTAATGGGGGTACAAATCAGAACAATCACTTCAAAATCTTTTAGGCAGGATTTACTAAAGCTACCCATGGCCTACGCTGTGTCACAGGGACATAAGCAAGAAAAAATATAGAAGTTTTTTCCCAACACAAGCACATAACAATGTTCCAAAAATCTTCACAGCAGCTATACTCATGATAAAGCAAAACAAAGAAAATACCAAAGCAAAACCAAAACAAAAATCCCCAAAACTTCAAATGCACATCAAAAGTGAAATAGATAATAGCTAGGCATGGTGGTGCAAGCCTGTAGTCTCAGCACTGGGAGGTTGAGGCAGACAGATCACTTCAAGTTCAAGGCCAGCTTGGGCTACATCATGAGTTCAAGGCAAGCTTAAAAAAAATAACAACCTGCCTCAAAAGGGGGAAAAAAGGGAATAGATAAATAAGTCATAAAGTTTAATCACACAAGGGAATATACTGTAAGTAATAAAAATGAGTGAACATACACCTTGTTGCATACAAAAGAGTAGATGACTAGCATTAATAAAATGTTTATTGAAAGAAGCCAAGCACCAGGTTCTCATTCTACTGTTATGTCTGCACGTCTATATACGCACATATGTATTTGTTTCTTGGTATCCACAAGAAATAGAGTCCAAGACCTCCATGGATACCAAACTCCACAGATGATAAGGTCTCTTCTGTAAAAAGGTATAGTACTTATATATAAAACCTATGAACATTCTCTTGAATACTATAAATAATACCTCAATTATTCATAGAAATACCTAATGTGATGTAAGTACTATGTAAGTAGTTAGCATACTATATCATTTAGGGAATAATGATAAGAAAAAAGCTTGTACGTATCTGATACAGATACAGTTTTTAAAAATTATTTTCACTCACTGGCCAAATTGGCACATGCATAGTGTACATAGTTGCCGAGAGTTGTGGAAGGCCAACTAAATCAGGCAAAACCATGGTGACCAGTAGAAGAGGAATTGTTTAAGTGCTGGAGAGAGGGGAACAATAACTGACAGGGAAGAAGTGGAAAAGTCTTTATGGCGCTGCAATGTCCTATAATTTGCTTTAGGTAATTACAAAAATAAGTATCTTAAAAATTCATTAAGTTATACAGTTAAGATTTATGTACTTTGTCTGTACATTATACCTCATTAAAAGAGAAACCAAAGCCAGTACTTCTGATTAATATTATCAGATATATATTTCCATGCTAAATAGGTCCCAGCTCTGGTAGATTAAAAGACTGAAAAATTATGATTAGTCTATTCAAAAGGATCCAGCTGACTGCTAAGTATGAAACCAACATGGTATAGTTATATTTGACTCATGGCATTCTTTGCAGTGAATTCATCAGTGGAACATCTGGGAGAGGCCTGAATAACTTTTATTCAGTGAACAGCCTGTGTGTGAAGAAATGCTCCACTCTGATTGCTTTGAATTTGTGATTCAGAAACTGGAGAAAGAATAAAGCCATCCCCACTCAGTGCCCCTACTGGCCACAAGACTTGGCTTTGATTCTTATTAGGGGTGTCTGTCAGAGTCTATGGTTTCCCACATTCTAAAATACCAATTGTATAAATAGATGACACACACTTAAGGCCCCTAGATGCCTTTAGATATTTCTCAGACTTTCTTGTGAACCATTTCTCCATCTTCCCTGCTGCTCTGCCTCCTCCATTCATAATACAACACAGATTGGGCACTAGAACTTGAATTAGCAGGCAAAGTGTAGGAATTTTTACTTTCATCTTTCCTTTGCCTATTGTTACCCTGGGATCCAGGTGGGATTCGATTAGTGTATAGTCTACAGGACTACAGCTGACAAATGTACAGAAACTGAGAACTCACATCTACCCAATTAAAAATGTCCCTGTGAATGTTAACAATACGTTGGTAAGTGGTGTGCTCCTTGGCTTGTGTAAAACTGAATTGGAATATATCAGATGCAACTGGCAAAGACAGAATTAAGTCAGCTTCTACTCTCAGGTTTACTGAAGCATCTTGATTGGTAGGCAGAAGGAAGCAGCTGAAATTTCTACACATCAGCTTCATTCAAGGTTTCAGCAAGGTCTTCATTCAAGGTATCAGCTTTAGCTCCAGCATGATAGCACTCACCTATAATCCAACTCCATGGAAAGTTGAGGTAGGAAGGTCAGAGGTTCAAGACCTACCTGGGCAACTTAGTGAAGTGGCAAGAAGTTATCACAAAATAAAACTTAAATTAAATGCTTAATTAATTTCTAAAAAAACTTTACTGTTGAAAGAGGAAACAAAATAGTATTAAAACAGAAAAATACAAGAGATGCAGAATTTCACTTAACAAAGTAACATGAATTTCACAATATTTGTTGTAATGCATAGTGTTATCTTTCAACCAGTTATTCATTACCAGATATATGCATGCAAAATTGGAAGAAGAAACAAATATAAAACAAATTAAGAGCTGGCGAGATAGCACAGTGGCCTAAGCACCTGCTTGGCAAGTGCAAGATCCTGAGTTTGATCTCCAGTACCAAAAAACCCAAACAAACAAAATAAAACAAATTAAGCAAAAAAAAAAAAGGAAAAACAATTGCAAAAAGGAGACAAAACAAAGGGCCGGCCAAATAGCTCAGCAGATTAAAGTGCCTGCAAGCAGACACAGGACCGGGTCCCAGGCCTGCTGGCAAGTCTGATCTAGTAGTGAGACCCTGAACACCCTGTAGACCCTTCCCTAAAAAATACAAAAAAAAAAAAAAAGGCAAAACAAATTAAATATCTGCTCCTTTCCAACAGACTAGCAGAAATCCATAGTACAGCTGTCCAAACCATCCTGCTTGCATACATAGATATCTTGCCCCTACTCCCACCCCTGTCCTTCTCCTCAACTCAGTTTTGAATAAGTTCATTCACTTTTCCCAGTGTCTATTCTATCCTTCAGATTACATTTTCTCTTTCAGGTTCTCACATTAAGGAGACAATATGATATTTGCACATGCAAGTCTGATTTATTTCACTTCAGAGTATGGTCTTTAGTTGCATTCATGTACAAACAAAAGTCTCAAATTTATCCTGTTTCATAGCTGAATAATACTCCATTATGTAAAAATACCACATCTTCTTTATCCATTCCTCAGTTGATGCGCATTTGAGTTGTTTTCAGGATTTATCTATGACAAATTGTGCTGCTATAAACATGGATGCATATATATCACTGTGGTATGATGTTTTCAGTTCTTCTGGAAAAATACCCAGTAGTGGAATAGCTGGCTTGAATGAGATCTCCAATCCTAGATTTTGAGAAATATCCACACTGATTTCCATAGTGATTGAACCAGTCTGCACTTCCACCAACAGCAGGGAAGATTTCTTTTTCCCCACAGCCCTCCAGCATTTGTTATTGGCTGACTTCTTGATGTTAGCCATTCTTTCTGGAGTGAAATGGAATCTCAGCATTGTTTTAATTTGCATTTCTTGATGACCAATGTTGTTGAACATTTGTTGATATTTATTACCTGCCATTTGTGTTTCCTCATCTGAAAAATGTATATTCATCTCAGATGTCCATTTTTGAATTGGGTCTTTGAATTTGGGAGGGCCTGATTTATTTTAATTATTTATATGTTCTATGTAGAATGCCTTTATTAGAGAGACAATTGGCTAAAATTCTTTCCACTTTGCTGATTTTCCTTTTACTATGCTGGAGATTTGCTTTGAGGTGCAGAAACTTTTAAAAAGATGAGCTCCCAGTTGTTGATTCTTTGAAGTATTTTCCATGCAGTTGATTTTTGTTCATGAACTCTCTACCTATCCTTGTGTCTTCAAGACTACTATCTAAGGGCTGGCCTGATAGGTCAGTGGACTAAAACACCTGCTTAGGCAGAGCACAGCAGCCAACTTTCAATCCCTAGCATGCGGTACTGGCCCCACCCCCGGGATGTGCTGAGATAGAGATTGAGACTGAGTATGGTGACGTGCACCTATAATCCCAGTGCTTGGGAGACTGAAAACAGGAGAATCACTATGTATCTGATCTGTGTAGTGAGAACTTGTAGACTCTGTCTTAAATATAGAAAGGAAAAAAAAAGACTACTATCTACATTTTCCTCCAGAAGATTTAGTGTTTCTGTTTTAATATTTAAATCTTTGATCCATTTTGACTGCATGGTGATAGATATGAATCTAGTTTTAACCTTTGGCATGTGGAAAGCCAGTTTTTCCAGCACCATTTATTAAAGAGGCTATGTTTCTTCTAGTGAACATGTTTGACCTCTTTATCAAAGATAAGATGGATGCACTGATAAAAGGATGTACAAAAGGCGGTACAGGGCTACAGGATAAATCTTGAGAGTACTTGGCTGACCTTATCAGATACAAAAGTCACAATTCTGGGTGTATAGGTCTTGCTATATCTTGGTCTTAACCATCCAGTAGAAAAGTATAAAAATGAGATATATAAAGTAAATCCATATTAATACGATGAGATGTAAAAGGCTCAAGTCAATAACTTCTGAGGATAACCCACTAATATTATAGACTGCTAGACAGTATTAGATGTTTAGTTGAATTCAAACACTTATAGTATTTGGATGCCAATAGAATATTCACCTCTGACAGGACAAATAAATAAATAAATAAATAATTTTTAAAAAAGAAAAAAAATAGAAATAGAAAGAAGCAGTCAATGCTCTAATTAGCTTCATCTCCTTTTTTTCAATTGTTTGTACTTTTTCTTTTCTTAATTTCTTATACATTGCTCCAGTTTTTTCTTCTTCCAATATCTGGTAATATGAATAGCTAGTTGTAAGACAATACCATGTATTACAACAAATACTGTGAAATTCATATTACTTTGTTAAGTAAAATTCTGTATGAGTTGTCAAAAAATAATAAAAAAAGAAAAAAAAAGATGAATGAGTGTGTTGGCAGTTATGTCTGCATCTTCTAATCTGCTCTGTTGATCCTCAGGTCTGTCTCTATGCCAGTACCATGCTGATTCTATCACAATAGCTTTGTAGTATAATTTTAGGTCAGGAATTGTGAAACTTCCCATCTTTCCTTCATTTTCCAAGATTGCTTTTGATATTCTGGGTCTCCTGGTTCCAAATGAATTTGAAGAAAGTTTTCTCTATCTTTGTGAGATATACTAATGGTATTTTAATCAGAATTTCATTAAATCTGCATAGCAATTTTGGGATTATTGCCATTTTCACAATGTTGTTCTTCTTATCCATGAGCATAAAATATTTTTCCATTTTCTCAAATTCTCTTCAGTCTCTTTACTCAGAATACTGTAATTCTCACTGTATAAATCTTTTACTTCCTTGGTGAGGTTGATCCCCAAGCATTTCATTTCTTTGGATGTTATTGTGAAAAGCGTGGTTTCCCTAATTTCTCAGTGTGTTCATTGTTTGTGTTCAAAAATGCTACTGATTTCTGGAAGTTAACTTTGTTTCCTGCTATGTTATTGAATTTGGTGATTAAATCTACAAGACTCATAATGGAGTTTTTGGGGTCTTTCTATATAGAGTATCATGTCATCTGCAAATAATGATAACTTCACTTCTTTTCCAATCTTTATTCCTTTTATTTCTCTCTCCTGTCTAACCATTCTAGATAATGTTTCCAGAACTATTGAATAGAAGTGGAGACAGTGGACATCTTTGTCCTGTTCCTCATTTTAAAGTGAAGGCATTCAGTTTTTGCCCATTTAGTATGATGTTGGCTTTTGGTTTCTCATAGATGGCTTTTATCAGGCTGTAATATAGACCATCTATCCAATTCTCTGTAGCATTTTTATCATGAATGAGTGTTGGACTTTGTCAAAAGCTTTTTCTGAATCCATTGAGATGATCATGTGGTTTTTGTTCTTGGCTCTATTGATGTAGTATATTAAATTTATGGATTTGCATATGCTGAACCATCACCGAATTCCTGTGATAAATCCAAGCTGGTTGTGATGTATAATCTTCTTGATGATTTGCTGCTTCTGTTTGCTAGTATCTTATTGAATATTTTTACATCTATATTCATTAGACAGATTTTCCTGTAGTTCTTTTTTAGTTGGATCTTTCTGTGGTTTTGGAATCAGAGTAATACTTGCCTCCAGGAATGAGTTTGGAAGAATTGCTTTTCATTCAATTTCATTAAAATGTTTGAAAAAAGTTGGCATCAAATATTCTCTAAATTTCTTATGGAATTCAGCTTTGAATCTATTGGGACCTGGGATTCTCTTTCTTGGTAGGTATTTTATTACATTTTCTATTTCATTCCTCATTATTGGGTTATTCAGAGCTTCTATATCTTCTTGACTCAGCTTTGGCATTTCATATGTTCCTAGAAAAATATCCATTTCCCCTGTATTTTCTACCCTGTGAGAGTAAAGATTTTGGAAGCAGGTACTGATAATCTCCTGAATTTCTCTGGAGTCTGTAGTGATTTTGCCCTTTTCATTCCTTATTGCATTAATTTGGGTTTTTTATTTCTTTTTTTATTAGGTTGACTAGCAGTTTATCAATTTTATTTATTCTTTCCAAGAACCAACTCATTTATTCTTGGTATTATTTCTTCATCTCCATTGCATTAATTTCTGCTCTAATTATAACTTTCTGCCTTCTTTGAACTTTTGGCTTCACTTGCTCTTCTTTTTCTAGCTTTGGGCTTGTTCTGTTTTCCTAAATGTGTATTTTCCTATATAAATTTTCCTCTTAAGACAGCTTTCATTGTATCCCACAGGTTTCAGTAAGTTGTAGCTGCATTTTCATTTGGTTGTAAATAATTTTTAATTGCTTCTGTGATACACTGGTTGTTTAGGAGGTTGCTATTTAATTTCCATGTGTTTATGATGTTTTTATAGTTTCTTTTGTCAATAATTTCCAGTTTCATTGCACTGTGATCAGACAGTATTCATGTGATAATTTCAGTTCCTTTGCATTTACTCAAGAATGCTCTGTGTTGGGCCAGGGAGATAGCTCAGCAGTATAAATACCTGTCTGGCAAACAAAGGGATCTGGGTTTGATCTCTGGCATTGTATACTGCACTGGCTGCACACTGGGTGAGCCAAGACAGCAATGGAAATTGGGATGGTCATGAATGCCTGTAATCCCAGCACTGGGATCACTAGGAATCCAAGTGCATAGTGAGACTGTATCAAATTCATCAATAAAAAGAAAGAAAGAAAGAAAGAAAGAAAGAAAGAAAGAAAGAAAGAAAGAAAGAAAGAAAGAAAGAAAGAAAGAAAGAAAGAAAGAAAGAAAGAAAGAAAGAAAGAAAGAAAGAAAGAAAGAAAGATGAGTGCTCTCTGTGTTAGTATATGGTCTATTTTAGAGAATGTGCTGAGAAGAATGTGTATTCTGTTGTTCCTGGGTGAAACTCTGTAAAGGTCTACCAAATTTATTTCTTCACAAGTTCTGTTTAGTTCTGTTACTTCTTTGCTGAATTTTTTGCCTAGTTGATCTATCTATTTGTAACAGTGGTGTGTTAAAGTCCTCCACTGCAATTGTATTATTGTTCATTTGATTTTTCATATCTGTTAAAATTTGTCTTATGTGGGTGGGTGCTCCTACATTGGGTGCATATATATTTGTAATTGTTATCTCTTCCTCTTGCAGTTTTCCCTTAGAAAGTATGTAGTAACCTTCTTTATCTCTTTGAATGATTTTTGGTTTGAAGTTGATATTGTCAGCAACCATAATTCTACCCCTGCTTTTTTCTGATTTCCTGTGGCATGGAGAATTGTTTTCTATCCTTTGGCTTTTGGTCTGTTTCCTTTTGAGTTAAATATGTTTCCTGTATATAGCATATTTTTGAATTTTGTTTCTTAATGCACTCTGCTAGTCTGTTTCTTTTTTTTTTCAATTTATGTATTTGGTACAGGATTTCACTATGCAGTTTGGACTTGTACTGATCCTCCTCTTTTCAGCCTCCCCAGTGCTGTGATTTCAGGTGAGTGCCACCATGCCTGGACTTGGTCACTGGCCCAGAGCACCCAGGGGCAGGGCCAGTGCAGCATGCAGTACCAGGGACTGAATCCTTGTCCCTGTGTTTGCCTAAGCAGGTGCTTAGTCCACTGACCTATATCGCAGACCCACGTCTGTTTCTTTTGATTGGTGAATTGAGGCCATTTACATTGATGCTTATAATTGGTACATATTGGCTTATCTCTTTTAAAAATAATTTTACTGAGAAATAAATAGCAATGAGACAGTTTCAAAACCGATTACTAGCACAGTTTCAATAATTAATACATTGCATATTGTTGTCTTCTTAATGGTTATTCATAGTACAAGATGCAGACATGATATCCTCTCCAAAAAAACTTTTAGTACAAATCTTTCTATTCATTGAATTAAGAGAAAGTAGCTGTATATCTATCCTATTTTGAACATACAGATACAAAATGGTCCCTCATTTACATCCCCTTTTTTGTTTAGTTTTGTCAGAAATGGGTATTCCATTTTCATTCAAATATTGTAGACACATGAATTCAGCAAAATATTCCAATATAGTCCAGTAGTTCATCATAGTAGTGGGTTGTCCATAGGACTGGCAATGTCAGAAGGTGTTGACTTGAGCCTTTTACAACTCAACTTATTAATATGGCTTTACTTTTTATACTTTGTTTTTATACTTTTCTACTGGATGGTTAAGACCAAGATAAAGCAAGACCTATAGGACAAGAAATGTAGCTTTTGTATCTGATAAGGTCAGTCAAATTCCCTCAGGATTTATCCTGAGACCTGTACTGCAGTTTGTAGATCCTTTGTCAGTGTCAGCCAAGTGGATGAGTCATGGCCCTTGCTTGACCAATTTGCTCTCTGTGAAAAACTGAGAAAATGTTTTCTCTCCATGTGACTCTCCTTAGGCACACTCTACATCATTGATCACTTTCCTCTGTGGCCCCATAATCTCCTTGATCAGAAAATTTGGGACA
>NW_004524664.1:1579628-1580598 GCF_000260255.1 Octodon degus | reverse complement strand
GGGATTGAACTCAGGCCCTTGTGTTTGCAAGGGAATCGCTTATTCCACTGAGCCATCTCCCAGCCTTCATTTATTATTTTTTTAAAAAAAACAAACATTTACTTGAGAGACAATATGGCAGTGATTGGTATGACATGACAAGCAGTACACATACAGAAGACCAGAATGACAAGTACTCCAAGCATGACCCTATTATTACACATTGTTATCTTCAGTGTAGTTGCTTAGTTTACAGTTATCAGCATTATTGGCTTATCTTTGTCATGTTATTTTCCTGCTATAGTTTTCTCCCATTTGCCTTTTTACTTTATTTATGTACTTTGTAAAATCTATTTTGTGTAATCTGTCACTATGCAGCTCAGACTCATAGTGATCCATCTGTTTTCAGCCTCCCTATTGGTACCACTACTCTCAGTCAGTGGGTCAGCATGTGAGGGGGACAGGGACAGAGTAGCATGTGTGCCGGGGATTGAACCTTAGTCCCTACACTTGTCTAAGCAGGTGCTTAGTCTGCAAACCTATCTCACCGGCCCCTTCCCTCTTTTTAATAATTTTCTCTGCTTAGTGGTTCCTTCTGTTCTTAAAACTGTGGCTGTTTTTCTACTTAGAATATCTGTCAGTACTCTTTGTCAGTTTGAATTGGTGGTTATGAATTTCTTCAGTTTTCTTTGTCATGGAAGGATCTAATCTCACCATTGAATTCGATAGGTATTTCTGCAGGGCACATCGATGTGGGTTGGAAATTATTTACTTTCAGGACCTGAAATGCTTTACTCCAAGCTCTTCTTGATTTGATGGTTTGTGTTGAGAAGTTTGCCATGATTCTAGTGGGCTATCCCTTGTAGGTGAACTGTTTCTTCTCTCTAGAAGCTTTTAATATTCTATTCGTTTGGCAGATTTCTAAGATCTTGGTTATTACGTGTGTAAGTGTAGATTTATTGTGATTATGGCTGTTTTGAATTCTATATAC
>NW_004524664.1:1568633-1579067 GCF_000260255.1 Octodon degus | reverse complement strand
ATAGCCTAATGGATTTGTTTCTTTGCCTTATTTGCTATCATTTCAGAAATTTCAGGTGTGTGAATTCCAAGTTCTTGTATGTCTTGTCTCCTGGATCAGTTCTCAGTGCACTGAAGAATTGAATTGCCTTTTACTCCTGCATTTTGGTATTTTTGAGCTCCCAGTAATCACTCAGACTTAGCAGTGGTGGAAGAGTGTTGAGAAGTGTGTCAGTAAGGTTTATGCTACAGTGGGAAGCAGGGTAGGATCCACCAAGGCTCTCACTACTGGTGGGGGTGACTGGCCAATACTCATCAAAGCTTTGGTGCAGGTGGTGGGTGTTGGCTGGATTCACCAAGATTCCATAGGCTGCCCAGAATCTTCCTAATTTCTTAAAAGGTTGGACCAATGCCAGCAGAAGCTCCACACCTACATGTGGGGGGTCAAGTTCCATAGCTTGCCAGAGTTCCACAGGCTACCCAGAGCCCTCCTAAGTTCTTAAATGGATTGACTAGGTGCCAGGAAAGCTTCATATCTGCGTATGCTGGGCTCAAAGATCTCAGCTCTCCAGAGTCCTGTGGGCTGCTCAGAGGCCTCCTAAGTTCTTAAAAGGCTGGACCACATCAGTACAAGCTCCATGCCTATGTGCTGGGAGCTTGGGGTTGGAGCTTACCCCACAAACCACCCAGAGTCTTCCAAAGTTCTTAAATGACACGAGAAAAATTCTGTACCTGTGCATGCTGGACCCACAGATCGCAGCTCACTACCTTTCTACCTCTTCATGTGGAATCCTCCTTCAAATTTTCAAAAATTTAATTAATTAATTAAGAAGAAACACACCTGGAGTGTAGCTCAGTGCAAAGGTCCAGTGTCAGTCCTTAGTTACATAATTAAAAAAAACAAAAGGAGGAAATAGGCAGCACATTCAAAATTGTAAAGAATATTTGAAGAATATTTGTCAACTGTTCTACCACTCAAAATGGACTATTTTAGATTAGGGGAAGAGAAATATCTAGGATCTAGAGAAAGCACTGAGCCCCGTGTTATGCTGTACAGATGAATAAGTACAGATGAACACTTACACAGCAGACAGCATTTCTGAAATTGTAAATGTTCTTTTACTGCTGAACTCATCCACATGCAGGATGCATTATTTTGTAATTACTCTGAGTCTACAAGTGCCTGAGTCCTTACCTGTGGCTGAATTTGGTTTTGTTTACAGAGACAATGATGGAAAGACATGCTTTTCCTCTATGACCTTGAAGATGATTGCCACGGGAATCTTTCAGGCTTTTGTCATTGGAGTATTAGGTTAAGTTCATCCACAATGCATGAATGCTAAGTGGCTAATGGCCATTCAAAGTATATTTGTTAAATAGGCACAGAGACTGGGGTTCCATCCCTGGCATGCTGTGCCAGCCTTGCCCCCAGGGCACACTGAGACAGCAATTCAGACTGGGTATGGTAATGTGGGTGTGTAATCCCAGCACCTGGAAGGCTGAAAACAGGAGGATCACTACGAGTCCAATCTATGTAATGAAACCCTGTACACCCTGTACTAAGTACATAAAAGAACAAGGTATATTTGTTAAATGATTCTATCTGAGAATTGGAATTATCTAAGAAATTTAAATTTTGCATATAACATTCATGTTCAGTAGTTATTTCTTTTTCTTTTAGAAGTGCAATCTAGAGAATTGAGGTTGCTATTTTATTGTACCTTAGTCATTTCTTTCACTCATCTCATTTTTTTCTCTCAGTTTAGAGACACTTAGGTATGAAGTGTTTGGAATTTTTTTTCTGTTTTCTTTTTTGGTACCAGGAATCAAATTTATGGCCCTACACTTGCTGAGCTACATCCCTGGCCCCATGTTTGGATTTCTGAGCTAGATTGTCTACATTCAAATCCCAGCCAGCTGAGTGTTATTAGACATTGGCACTTCACCTCTCTGTGCCTGTTACTTCATTCATCAAAGGGAATGATTATTATAAAACCTGTCTCATGGAGTTAAGAAAACCTATGAGCAAGTGGAGCATCTAGCACATAAACATTCTGTTAAGTTTTGACTCTGTCCTTGATCTTGCTGAAGGACTTCTCTGTACTTTTTATGCACAATTTGCCTCTTACTGATGCTGTTTTTCTCCTATTCTTAACCTTAAGATTTACTATACATTGTTTTATTGCTGGTATTTATTGTCTGTATTTATTTTCTTCTAAGGTATTGAATCATATGATTCTCTGGTTGGTGGAAAATGAAGAGATATTTTACTGACCTTTATTATTAAACTACCAAGACCTTATAGTATCTTAAGACTAATTTTCAAAAGAAAGTTAAGAAGAGAGAAGTAAATTTTTGTAAAAGGATGTCACTTGCTAAGTGATTCATTTATTACCACCTACTGTCATGCACTGATCATGAGACAATTAGAGGAAATACATGAAAATAACACTCATCTATTTTACTCATATATTTATTTATTTTGGGCTGTCAGATGACTCCTTATTGAAATAGTTTCCTTTGTAGTCTTGAACTAGCTGGCATTCCAATGCACTATGCTGATGTCATGAAAGTGGTGGCCATAACCATGGAAGCCCACAGACTGGAAGTCCCCAAGATTTCTTCAGTGGTTCCTCAGAACTCTCTGACTAAAGATCAGCACCACATCTATCATACGGTGTTGATAATTTTGTCAAAAGTCATACTCCAGTAGGATGTGCTGATGATGGCTATAACATTAGCACTGTATCTAGGAGGCTGAGGCAGGAGGCTTGCAAGTTCCACTCTAGCTTCACAATGAAATAAGGGGTGGAGCTTATAATTCAAACTGGTAGTGATAATTCAAAGCTCTAAATTCAATCCCTAATAAGAAAGAAATAAACGAAAAAAGTCCCATTCCAATTACTGTCATACTGTCTCTCAAGTAAATGTATGCTTTTTAAAAGAGTGATAAATGAAAACAAGAGACAAGAAAAAATAATATCACAGGACTGCCCTGCTACAATGCTGTATATGGTTAGATTTCTAAATTTCTACATAAAAATATGTAACTGTTTATTCTTATTTTTAATATCTTTTTTTAAAATTTTTGTCTTCATATTCTGTAGGGACTTAAAGTTTAACATATCAATATTAGATGGAAAATACCTGTTTCATGTTATGCCTAAGATGTTTAATATTCAGCCAGATAGGGAGGTTAAGCGCAACTACCTATGTTGCAGAGTAATAACAATAAGCTTCTCTTCTGGAGGGTTAACAACTTAAGTTTGCAGACCAAAAATTAGAGAAAAAGAAGGGCTGCAAGGACAGCCAACATTTTGGCCCTAGCCTTTCAAGGTCAGTGAAGACTCAGGACATAAGAGAACTTAAGCTGTAATATCCTGTAACTCGGTAGTGTCCCAAATTTTCTGATCAAGGAGATTATGGGACCACAAAGGAACATGACTGACAATGTAGAGTGTTCCTAAGGAGAGTCACATGGAGAGAAAACATTCTCTCAGTCTTTCACAGAGAGCAAATGGGTCAAGCAATGGCTGTGACTCATCCACATGACTGACACTGACAAAGGCTTTACAAACTGAGGTACAGGTGTCAAGATAAATCCTGAGGGGATTTGACTGACTTTGTCAGATACAAAAGCTACATTTCTTGTTCTATAGGTCTTGCTTTATCTTGGTCTTAACTATCCAGTAAAAAGTATTTTAAAAAAGTATAAAAAGTAAAGCCATATTAATATGCTGAGATGTAAAAGGCTCAAGTCAACAACTTCTGACATTGCCAGTCTTACGAAAAACCCACTACTATTATGGACTACTGGACTATATTGGAATATTATGCTGAATTCATGTGCCTACAATATTTGAATGAAAATGGAATACCCATTTCTGACAAAACTAAACAATAAAAGGGGATACAGATGAAGGACCCATTTGTACCTGTATATTCAAAGTAGTTATGATAGATATACAGTTGCATTCTCTTAATTCAATGCACATAAACATTTGTTCTAATAGTATTTGTGGACAGGATATCATGTCTGCATCTTGTACAATGAATAACCACTAAGACAACAATATGCAATGTATTAAATATTTAAACTGTCCTACTAATTGGCTTTGAAACTGTCTCATTGCTATTTGTTTCTCAATAAAATTATTTAAAGAAACAAAAAATAAAAAATAAAGGTAAACCCATTAGATACCAAAAAAAAGAAACAAAGAAAGACAACAGTTCTTTGAGGATTTTGATGATTATAGAATAGCATCATTTTTTGATACAGTGTCTCACTATTCAGTTCAGACTCATAGTGATCCTCCTGTCTCAGCCTCCCAAGTGCGGGTATTACAGGTGTGCACCACCATGCCCAGTTTCAGGGTGAGAACAGTGCACTCAAGGTTCCCAGGCTAGCACAGCATGTGCTAACAGGGATAGAACTCAGGCCGCTGTGTTTGCCAGGCAGGTACTCAGACCGCTGAGCTATCTCCCCAGCTCCACATCTATTTTAATTCCTGCGTTTTGCTTTGGTTTAGTTTTGGTTTGGCCACACCCAAGGGCTTTCTCCATCCTAAATAAGTGCTCTACCTCAGAGCTTCACCTCCAGCCCAATCACTGTTTTTGAAATAATGTCTAATATTAAAATCATGCTCTCTAGGCCGGGGAGATGGCTCAGTGGAATAAGCGCTTCCCTGGCAAGCACAAGGGCCTGAGTTCAATCCCCAGTTCCACAAAAAGAAAAAAGAAAACTCAAGGGCAGCAAAGATGAAGGTTGGGTAGCGCCTTAAAATCATGCTCTCAAATTATAAAATCTAAGGTTATGCAGAGACCAAAAGATCACTTATTGTAAACATGACCAAATGTTTGTGTGTATTTGAAATATTTTCTATAAAAGTTTCAGCTTCAACTAAAGAAACTCTGCCTTCAATTCAAGAGGCAATTTATTTGATCTTTTATATAACTCCGATTCTTGGGAGATTCTTTCTAATTTTAGTCCAAATCAGCATACTTGCAGTTTTCATCTCCTGTTATTTGTTATCCCCTGTCACTTATTTATTTGACTCTTGAAGTCCTAAGTAAATATAATGCATCTTTCCATTAAAAAATAAGCCTTTGGATATTTGTTAATTGTAAGCATGTTTCTCCTAGACTGCTTTTTTTGATACTCAGCTGAACTAAACATTAATAAACTTCTTCCATGTGGATGGTCTGTTCTGAATGAGCTTATGGTTTATAATAAGCTTTTAATTTTGATTCCAAATTGAACCCAATACTCCACATATAACAGAGTGAATGCAGAGTGTATCTACTATTCCAACTTTTAGATGTTATATTCCTGTTGGCAGAACCCAAAATCATACTAGCTTATTTTTGGTAGTTATACCATCTTTGTGAATAATATTGTATTAATTCTATCTAATTAGTTTTATCCCTGCCCTGAGACACAACTAATCAGTAGTATATTCTGTGGAGGTTCTACATCATTGCTATTGTATGACAAAATGCAATGTTTTTATTCTAATTTATTCTAATTATTTTAATGTGTTGTTTCACTTGGTTATGAACACAATGTGGGTGAATATTTCATTGTTTGAAGTGAGTTTGAATAACCTATCTGTTATTCAAAATATATTTGTTGAAGAAATGTCAAATGAATGCCTTGATTGTGTGTGTGTCTGTGTCTATGTCTGTGTTTGTGTCTGTGTGTCTGTGTGTATGTCTATGCATGTGGTATTGGGGACTGAAGAAAAATATCTAACACTGAGCTATATCTCCCTCCTGTTTAAGACAGTGTCTCACTAAGTTTGGGGGGCTCAACTTGAAATTCCCCAGCCTCAGATTACAGGCATGCACCGCTAAACCTAGCTTGATAATTTTTTTAAGGTTATCTAGTTAGCAAAGCTCACTGTATTATAACTTCATATGGAAGTTTTGGTATCAAGGGCCCATAGGCATTAATAAGCCCATCTAGAGATCCTATACAGTATTTGTTTAAACCAGGCAGCTAAACATTATATGATTTAAGTCTAGTGAATATCAGGAAGAAAAGATTATTTACCCTGATATTTAAAATCGAATGCACACTGCTGACTATACAACCATTGGCAACATTAGGTAAGAGTCCAGATAGGTTACTATACAGAGCCAGCACTCACCATGGAAAAGTAATCAACTTTAGAAGGATAAAACCTTGTCTAAGCCTGTGCCAAGGAAACCTGATACTGGAAACTTTGAGGGAATTCTGCTGCCCAAGCAGTTACATGTCACCCAACAATCTGGAACAAGGAAGTTTACTTAGAGCATGCCTTTGAGGGGGTTGCAATGAGTCTGACCTTAAACTGGACATGGACGTCTTAGAAGACCATGGTCCGGTATTACATTGTTTATATTTTATGTGTATCGCTTATGTTTCCTTTTCTCCTCATACTGGGCACTGAACATGGGCATTTCCCCGGTGTCACACCCCCAATCCTTTTTGAATTTTATTCATTTTTTCCAATTTGGAAGTAGATTTATTTTATTAACTGACCAAGTCATAAAAACACCATGGTGGATCCCTTAGTTCATCCTTCTAATAAGCCTGTTAAGCTGGTCTTTCCTATTTCTAGCATCTCTACCTTCCACAAAATGAGAGGTCGTTTTCTTCATTCCACCTCGTGGAGATGAGAGCTTGAAGAGGAATTTATCTGCCTCTTGGAAGTGTTTTCCAACAGTGTAGACCTCATGAATCAGATCCTCCATGCAGATGATGCTATATTTACCAAGAGATCAAGCAATCAATTATCTGTCAAGGCAATTTGCTTCTTATTAACTTTGGCATAGCCACGCTTGTATATCAGTTCATTTACTGCCTTCAAGTTTGGGTACCCCCAAAATATGGTTCCACAATTCTCAGCATGTTAATTGAAGCCTTGTCAAGTTTAACAAAGGTACCATTGAAGATTCGGTGAAAGCAGAGAAGCTGTACACCTTGCAGAACTTTGGGCTCACACCATTGATACCCCAAATCCAGATAGCAAATGCCAGTTTGGGCTCTGCAGGGACACAGAAAATGACAGCTTTTCTCACCATCCTAGCCATTCAGATCTTAGTTCTGTGCATCTGTCTGTACTCCTTATGATAGTGCCTGGCTTTTTCATAGATGAACTTCCTCCTCACCTTTTGAAGCATCTTCTGGGCAAACTTCTTTCTCAGGTGATTTATCTTCAACTTTGCTGTACAACTCCCTTCCTCTCTGCTCAACAATTCCCATTGGTTAGTCTTAAAACTGTTGCTTCATTATTGAAAGGCATTTGCACTACCTAAGATGGAGAGGAAGGCATCCTGACTCTATGTTCTCAATACCTCAGGAGTCACTGGTGAATCAGCTCACCTGGAAAGTTACACCTGAAGTAATCTATCTGAGAGGCTAAGTCTCTGACAGTTACTTCCCAGGGAGAAAGAGTGTGCATTGACTGAACTTAGTTCCAAGCTCACAAATGGAGTTTCTTTCAAGGCCCTGAGCAGACTGATACAGAAAATACCAAGCAGTGAGGGCCATGAAGATCCTTTTTCAAAGAGCACCAGGAACTAGGACTTCTGAGAGGAGAGACCAAAGGAAGGAGAAGAAGTAATTTGGATTCACCAAGGAGTTGACATGAGAATAAAGCTGTTGATAGGTAATGTCCTTTGCAACTCAGGCTTTGCAGTGAAAGCCAAAACATGAAATGAATTCACAGTAAAACCCTTTTAGAGGGTGGAGTTGGAGGATATAGCTTAGCAGCATAGCACCTGCCTGGCAAGCACAAGGTCCCGAGTTGAATTCCTGATACACACACACACACACACACACACACACACACACACACAAATCTTGCCTGGGAAGAAGCAGCAGGGGACCCACAAAATGGGCAGCCAGAAATTAGACAGAGGTGAGGCAGTAACCCTGAGACCCACAAAGTACAGCCAGGGAAGAGACACAGACTGCAGCCCATTCTGCAAACAGTGTCTCTTTCAAGATGACTGAACAGAGATTGCAACCACTCTGTGAAGGACTTCAGGTCTGGTGCCCCTTTTCTTGCCAAACTCAGAAAGCACTGAAAGCTAACAGCTGTGTTTTCATAGGCCACCACCACTGGCACTGTTTTGGATCTACCACTTTCATACAATCCCCTCCTAATACAGAGGAAGTCTTTTTTTTCTGTTATTTTAAGAAATTTGAATAAAATCTTTTTCAGAGAAAATACACAAATATTTATAATTTGAAATACTCTCCAGACCACAAAGTACTCTTTGTGAAAGAGCTGTCACATCTCGTGATTGAAGACTCTGTGTTTGGGCAGGTTTTATTTATGAATCTGGCTTGGGATGGAGGAATAACTGAAAATGGCCCAGTAGACTGCAGCATATATATTCTACTTTCATTTTTCTTGCTCTTGGCCTGGGCCCAGCATGGAAATGTTCTGGTCTCTAAGTAGAAAATATCAGGAGATTTTGGGTGATAGTATAAATGAAAGTGGTGTGACATTCGAATTTAGGCTTTGAGGAATACTTTCCTGTGGAAAAAAAAATTAAAGTGACCAATGAGCTTCAGTATTGAGCTCTTTATTAAAACATGAGCTGGCTAGCCTTTATACACCACTGGTAGATAGTCCAATTCAGACATGCTGACCAAAGGAATGAAGACAGGGAACCTGCCAGGTGGCCGAGAGTCTTGGTTCAGGGTAACCGATCCTAACACCCTGCTGAAGTGTGGAGGGAGCACACTGATAGCCATCTGCATGTCACCATCCCAATGAGTCACTGTGTTTTTATTTTTAAAGAGAGTACAAAATAGTATTAAAACAGAAAATTACAAGTGATACAGAATTTCACTTGACAAAATAATATTAATTTCACATTATTTGTTGTGGTGCATGGTGTTGTCTGCCAACTAGTTGTTCATATTACCAGATGTATGAATGTAAAATTAGAAGAAGAAAGAAAAAAGAAACAAATATATAAGGAATTGGGTCTGGTGAGATAGCTTAGCATACTAAAGTGCCTGCTTGGGCAAGCTTGGCAAGCCCAGAGACCTTGGTTCATTCCCTGGCACCACATGCCAGTGCCAGCCCCATCCCTAAGGCACACACACACACACACACAATATATATATATATATGAAGATAAAAAGGTCAAAGAATTGAAAAACAGGAGACAAAAGAAATTAAGAACTGCTCCTATGTATAGAACAGACATCGACAGTACAGTTGTTCAAACCATCCTACCTACATACATAGATATATCTCTTTCACTCACTACCTCTCCTGTCCTTCTCCTCAATTCAGTAATTCTTTCCTTTAGAATAGGTACATTCCCTTTTCCCAGTAGCTATTGTACCCTTCAGATTTTTTTTCCTCTTTTAGGTTCTCACACTAAGGAGATAATACGATGTTTGTACATGCAAGTCTGATTTATTTCACTTAAGAATATGGTCTCTAGCTGCATCCATTTACCAATAAAAGCCTCAAATTTATCCTGCTTTATTGCTGAATAATACTCCATTGTGTAAAAATACCACATCTTCTTTATCTGTTCCTCAGTTGATGGGCATTTGGGTTGTTTCCAAGATTTAGCTATGACAAATTGTGTTGCCATAAACATAGGTGCACATAAATCACTGTGGTATGATGTTTTCAGTTTTTGTGGAAAAATATCCAGGAGGGGAATAGCTGCCTTGAAAAGGATCTCCAATACTAGCTTTTTAAGGAATCTCCACACTGATTTCCATAGTGGTAGTACAGTCCGCACTCCCACCAACAGTGGAGGTAGGTCCTTTTTTTCCCCACAGTCCATCCAGTATTTGTTATTGGCTTGCTTCTTGATGTTAGCCATCCTTTCCAAAGTTAAATGGAATTTCAGTGTTGTTTTAAATTGCATTTCTTGAATGACCAATGAAGTTGAACATTTTTTGATATATTTACTCAGCATTTATATTTCTTCATCTGAATGGCTATTTTCTTACCATGCTTCAGAAAATTATGTGAGATACAGACCAAAAGATTCCATGTCAGCTTTTTCTCACTTTTGGTGCATCCTACAAATCCATCTTTGAACTGAAATTAAAATGTCAAAACTGCTCAGCTTCTCAGAATGCAAAGAGTGTTAAGGAATGAAACCAATTCTGCTTTGGAATGAGTCACATTTATTTATGGGATTTATTAAAAACTCAATAGACTAGATCTAAACTTCATATTAAAAACAGCCCTGAAAGTCTCTGTAGCTGCTGAGCTCCTCTAAGTTCTGCAGTATACGACATGGTGACTTACATGCAGACAATATACAGGCGCTCTTTGAACTTGGATTTCAAAAGATTCATTCATATGTTTAAAAAAGTTCCTAATCATATTCACCAACTTTGTTACATATTCTGAAAGTGTTCAAAATTATTAGTCAACATAGAACTCATTTTAATTTGGCATTTTAAAATTTTTGCATAATCATT
>NW_004524664.1:1561348-1568533 GCF_000260255.1 Octodon degus | reverse complement strand
ATATATATATATATCTTCCTGCCTCAACATGAGTAAATGCATAAGAATATAAAACTTTAATTATACTCATTTTCTAATTTTTTCAAGATTTGAAAAGGAAAAGTGACTTTTCCACAAGTGAATGTGCTACTTCTTGCTGTTTTAAATTTTAACTTAAAAATACACACACACACACACACACACACACACACACGGTAGCTAAGAAAATTTTACTACTAATTTCTATTAATTCTTTAAAATGAACAGTTAGTATTTATATTATTTAACCAATTTTACATGCCCATATCTGGTAATACTAGCAACTACTTTGAAAATAACAATATGTGATATAATAACCATTATTAATTTCCTATCATCTTGTTTTAAAATTCTGTATCATTTGTATTATTTTTTACTCTCTTTAAAATAAAAAATAAAATAAAATAAATATAAGTTTTTTACAACCAGGATAACCTGGGCTATTTTCATTCATGTCTTAAAAACTAGTGATTAAAAGGTCTTATCTATGAAGGACCTTTGTTGAGGAATATATGTTTCTTAAGAATCTCAATTAGTTGGCCAGCACAAAAGCACAGAGAATTATGACCTGTGTGATAATTTCTGAGGGTGTCATGACTCCTTCTGGCAACTACAACCAAAATTAAACAGCGAGCTAGTATCTAACCAAGGTATATTTTTGTTAACCACTCTTAAAAGAAATTAAATTCCCCCAATTGAAACAGTCCCTGAATCTAAACAGTAATCTGCTAATGAAACTAAGAAATCTAGTTCTTCTAAGATAAATTTCTGCCCCATTTCCAATTCCTTTATGATGTTTGTGAAGTGTCTTTTGAAGTTTTCTATGTCTATATAACCTGGATCATAATAATATCTGTCCCAGATAGTTGGAATTGTATGAATTAATTAGTTCAAGTTGGAAAGGTCTTTGATACTGTTAAGTGCTGAACATTATCATTGTTACAGGTGCAGGTGGAGGCAATGTGACCCAGCACCTCTATAATTAGAAAGGCCTAGAAATGGCAAACAGTGCCAACACCCAGGAATGAAGCTAGAGAAACAATACCCGGTATCATTTTCTCCCTGGGACTTGGCTTGTTATGACTGAATACTTAATTCCCTCTTTCATCCTCTATGAAAGGTTGAAGCTTGTCTTAGACTCGCCCTCTATGGAGAATAGTTTTACTGGCTTTATGTGCTTTTTAAACTAGTCCTAAGTGAAGTACCAACATTTGTCTGAACACAGGGTACAGTATTAGGTTTACAAAGCTTGTTAACTGAATCAAGAAAGCCCATCCACAACAAGAACTGCCATCTCAAAAATGTAGAAATATTTTCTTTCTCGCTTGCTTGCTTACTAGCTTGAACATGGGGCCTTGGCATGAAGCTACAACCCCCACCCTTTTCTTATTGTTTATTTTGAGACAGGATTCCACTAAGTTTCTAAATTGCCCAGGCTAGACTTAAACTTGCAACCCTCAGTTGCCTCAGCCTCCTGGGTGCAGGGATTATAGATGAACACCACCATATCTTTTAATAGTTTGGCCTAAAGCAAAAGTGTTCTTGATCTATAAACTGGAGTGATTTTTTTTTTAAAAAAAAAAGAGATTTGTTTTCAAAATAGTCCAACAAATCAAAGTGTTATATGAAACAAAAATACACAAAATAATAAAAACTGAGCTGTGCTAAAATAAAAGGAAGGAAGGACATTCTTCCCTATTCTCTTACATACCCTGAGGCATGTTGTCAGAATCTAAGGCTTCCCTGAGCCCAGTGTGGAGACCATGGATTGGATGTCTCTGAATCAAGTTTTCATTCTAGCCTTTGAACTATTTTAAATATCAGTAACAGTAAAAAGCTAGGTTGATGAGATCTTGTAGAAGGTATAAGTCACCCAGCCTCATGGTTTATTTTGTATGCTGTGTCCTCTGGAAAACCTCTGGTCCAGCATATCCTGCCTTCTCGCAGGCTCAGCCTCTGGTGAAGTTCACAAAACATGCCAGTTCATCATTGCCACACTTCTTTTTACTTTCTCCACTGCCACCACCACCATCATCACTAGCTAAGTTGTCTAGGTTGAATTGAACATAGTGTTCTCCTGTGTTCTAGAGGAGAACAATATTTCTAGAGCGCTTATCACATGCTAAGCTGACTTGTATTACCTCACTGAATTCCCACAATACTATGAGTGGGTAGCTGTAATATTATTCATATTTTAGAGATAAGAATACTCAACACATAGACTTAGTAGCTTAAAAATGGCAAGGACAAAAGACCAATCCCAAAGCCTAACTCTAATCTTTTTGGGCAATGGTAACCCCAATGTCATTTGCTTATCACTTAGAGTAACTACACATATGTATAAATGTCTTTGTCCCTGATAAACTTGTCAGTTCTGCAAAGACAGGAATTCTCTTATGCTCATCACTATAATACCATGACCTGGCACAAAGCCCAGCACATAGTAGGCTCTCAGTGATAATTTGTTGAATGATCAAACTGGTAACATGTTTCCCCTCAATATATAAAATGATTTGTCTGGGAAGCCTGGAACTGTGGTGCATGCCTCTAATTCCAGCTACTCAAGGGGATATGTCAGGAGAACACTATGTTCAATTCAACCTAGACAACTTAGCTAGATCCTATGTCAAAACTTTCAAAGATCTAGGGTGTAGCTCAATACTCCCTACATTCTATCCCCTCAACAATCCTTATTCTGTAAAAAAAAAAAAAAAGCCACACCAGGTATCGTGGCACATGACTGTAATCCAGGCATACTGGAAGACTGAAGCCGAAGACTGAAAGTTCAAGCCCTTTCTGAACAACTTAATGACTTAGCCAGATCCTATTTCAAAAAAAACATTTTAATGCCTAGGGATGTTGTTCAATGTGAAGGCCCTGGGGCCAATCCCAAGATGGAAAAAGGGAAAAGAAACACACACACACACACACACACACACACACACACACACTAGATAATTGTACTACTAAGTTCTATTAGTTTATTGAAAGGAACAGTTAGTGATTGTATTGTTTGATCAATTTTATGTGCTTACATCTGGTAATCTGAGCAACTACTTTGAAGATAATAATATGAAATATAATAACCATTGTTAATTTCCTATCACCTTGGTTTGAAATTCAGTATCATTTTTATAATTGTTTTATTCTCTTTAAAATAAAAAATTAAAAAGAAAAATAGTCATCTAAATATTTAAAAAGAGGAGGGCCAGGGAGATAGCTCAGTAGAATAAGTGCTTGCCTGGCAAGTGCAAGGTCCTGAGTTCAATCCCCAGAACTGCCAAGAACGAAAAAGAAAAAGAGCAATGGTTCATGGAACTAACTGTAGGATGTTGTTCTACATAATCTTTAAAATTGCATATGAAAAGACATTTTATTTGAGAATATAGTTAAGGCTTAATATTAAATAGCTGGACCTGGCACACCTGCAATCTCAGCACTTAGGGGGCTAAGTCAGGAGGATTGCCTCAAGTTCAAGGCCAACCTGTGCTACATAGTGAGCTCAAAGACAACCTGAACTACATAGAGAGATCCTGTCTAAAAAAGTCATAATATTAAATAAAGGGGAAAAAATGAACTTGTACATCATATGTGATTACTAACCTACTGTTAGCAAAGCAAAAGAAAAGCAAAACCAAGGAATTGTTTTAAAATACTAGTGAGGTTTAGCTCTAACCATGCAGGCCCTACACCACTGAGCTAAATCCTTGGCCCTAGATCTAACTAATGAGTCCCTCCCCCTTCTCCTTCTCCTCCTCCTCCTCCTCCTCCTCCTCCTCCTCCTCCTCTTCCTCCTTTCTCTTCTTCTCCTTCTCCTTTCACCCCTCCCACGCTCCCTCCCACCCCCTTCTCTTCCTTCTTATGGTGCTAAGGATCAAACTCTGGACCTTGCACATGTTCTAGGGGAGTGTTCTATCATGGGAGCAATCCCCAACCCCCTTCTTTTTCTGAACACATCTCTGCATTTTAAATTTAATCTACAGGATTATTTTATTATCAAATGAAAATTGATCTATATTTTTTCCAGAAATATTTTTATTATTTAAAATCAGCCATCTCATATACAAAAAGAGTTAGACTAAATTTAGAAAACTCTTCAAGAAATGAAAAAAAAAAAAAAAACCTACAAAAGAGTGAACTTGGATCCAAGTGAGCAGGCTGAAGGATGGCTCTCCTGACAACAAGGGTGTGACACCCACCAACTCAAAGCCAGTGCTACATTTAGCTTCCCCTGGGCACAAGGCAGCAGAAGCGAGGACTGGGGGCAGCAGAAGTGAGGACTGGCAACCCTGGTCCTGAATAACACCTGTGGAAAGAATGGAGCAAGCAGAGCCTGTAGCTATCCAACAACCCACTGGAAAGCCCCTCCAGGAAGCCTGTATTCAGCAGAGACCAGAAGATCGATCACAGTTTTGATCTACCAACAGGAGCAAGGACATGCCTCAGCTTGGATGGTAACCACCTTCAAAACCCATAAGCCCTAAAATTTCATGGAGAAAATCATGACTGGATCCCCAAAATGCAAGTATGGAAAGAAGCCTCTCATTCAAAAGCACAAGAGCTGAGCGTGGTAGGGAACATTGTGTAATCCCAGCATTTGGGAGGCTGAGGCAGGAGGATGGCTGCGAGTCAAGGCAGACCTGAGCTACATAGTGAGTTCAAAGCCAGCCTGAGCTAAATGGACAGACACTAGAAAACAAAACAAAATGAACAAGAGCTTTTTCTTTGACCCTCTAACTTTAAATTTTTTTAACCTTTTTCTCATTGGGTTTTTGGTGGGATTGTTTTGTTCTCCCCTTTCCTCTCCTCTTTTAGCTTATTATCTCTCCTTTTCTCTTTTTCCCTTCCAACCTTTTTCTCTTTGTTATCTTTCTTTTATTTCCCATATTGTGCTGTTTAATCTTCTATCTTCTTTTTCTTTTTTGTCCCAGTGAAGAAAGCCCACACCTGGGAGATTCCCTGCTAAATTCTACAAAAAGTTCAGGGACGATCAAACACCAACACTCTTCAAACTCTTAATAAAATTGAAAAGCAAAGGAGTAATCCCAGGTCAACCCTGAGTGCTACCATTAACCCAATTCCAAAATCAGACAAGAATCTGACCAAAACAAAGACTAAAGACCAATCTCTTACATGAACAGACATGCAAAAATACTCAACAAGATACCATCAAAGGAGCCAGAGTCCATGGCACATGCCTACAATCCTAGCAGAAGGCTGAGGTAGGAGGATCAGTATGAGTTAGAGGCAGCTTAGGTTAGAGAGTTCAAGGTCATTCTGGACTATATAGAGAGACCCTGTCTCTTTTTTTGAAAAATATACATATGTCTAAATATTTTTAAACACTCAATAATATATAATTATATATATTGTATATATAATACAGACTATGGACATACAATATATATGAGTGGAATGAAAATTTCTTGACAGTATTGTACAAACAGAAATATAACGCAAACTGTCAACATGAGCTAAATATGTAATTTTTAAGTTTTCTAAAGTTAATTTTATAAAGTAAAATAAAAAGGTCTAGTTAATTTTGACAATATATTTTATTTATTCTCACATATTCACAGTATTTTAACATGTAATAAATACAAAATTTTTCTTTTAGAAATACTTTCTATATACAATATTTTGCATTGTCTTCAAAATCCATTATGTATTTTTTGCTTATTGCCCTTCAATTAGATTAGCCTTATTTCATGTGCTTAATAGCTATATGTGGCTGGTGGTTACAATAGTGACAGCACAGCTTTAATGGCAGCTTGGTTATTTTGTTGTGTGGTGGTTTTTGAATGGACTAAATTGCCAAACCTACATATAATATGCCTACTCATATGGCATCCTTAGAGTCCTTTGATTTGCTTGCTTAGGGCTCTTTTACTTTTTTCATTTAGCTTATTTAAAAATTATTAGTAAATAAGCACTACATGCATATGATGAAAAATTTCACACAGTGCTGAAGGATATAAAAATAAAATAAAGAACACTAACTAGTGGTGATAGTACACACTTGTAATTCTGGCACTTAGGAGGCTGGGGAAAATTGTGAGTTTGAGATCAGGCCTAAGCTACCTAGTGAGTTCAAGACCAGTCTGAACTACATAGCAAAACCCATCTTAAGAAATCACAGACAAAGAGCAGAAACAATCTTCAGTTCCCTTCAATAATGACTATTACAGACACAAACACATTTTTTCTCCACATTTATGAGTTATATGGATATTTCTCCAAACATAAGTGAAAGGGGAAATTCATTGTTTTTACTCCTGATAAAACACCATCAAAATGGGGCTGAGAAGACAGCTCAGTGGTCTAAGTGCCTGCCTGGCAAGTGCAACAACCTGGGTTCAATCCCCAGTATCACATACCATGCCTACCTCAAATCCCAGGTATGCTGGGCAGGCAGGCCACTGAAACACAGCATGGTGGTGTACGCCTGTAATCATAGCACTCTGGAAGCTGAGACTGAAGAATTACTAAAAGTCTGAGCTGTATAATGAGACCGCTGAACCAAATAAGTAAATAAATTTTAAAAATCACCATCAAAAAGTTCACAATATGTATAGTATTAGGGTATTTTCAAGTGTAAATTCTTTGCTAGCAATTGGCAAAGAAATGAAAAAGAAAACAAGCTGCATTAGGTAATTCTAGCTACATATTGGGGAGATGGAAACAGAAAGATCTGAGTTGGAGAGCAGCCCAGACAACACAGTAAGAATCTGTCTCAAAATAATAAATAAATAAATAAATAAACAGGAAAAAGAAAAAATAGGATCTTAAACTTGATACCATTTTAGACTCATTATATAGTAATCAATGTCTTGATTATCATAGAAATAAACAGTTGTCATAAATTATACAATATCAAATGGAATAACATTAAAATAATTACTTTTTAAAAGACAGAGAACCACCACAGGATGACACTGATATAGGCCTCTGGGATGCACATTCATTTATTTTGTTCATTTGTTCACTTATTTCTTCAATGAGTCAGCCAGTTAATAAGCATTTGTGATCCTATCACATGCCTAGCCCTGCTGATAGCTGAAACTGAACAAGACAGATGCAAACTGTAATGCAAAGAGTCTATGATCCAACTGATTCTTTTTTTTTTTTTTTTTTGTCTTTTTAGCATTCCTGAACTTTCTCTACATT
>NW_004524664.1:1522196-1552078 GCF_000260255.1 Octodon degus | reverse complement strand
TGAAGTTTAATAAGCTGATATGAATTGAAATTATTTGGCATCTTAAAACTTGATAACATATAATAAATAACTCTAATGGTAGTATTTTAGAGGGTTTTGTTATTTTATTTTATTTTATTTATTTAGTCTTTTTTGAAGCCTGATCTCACTATGCAGTTCAGGCTGGCTTTGAGTTCACTTTGTAGCCCAGGCTGGTCTTGAACTCTCAGGAATCCTCCTGTCTCAGTTTCCCAAGTGCAGGGATTACAGACCTGCCAGGCTGCAACCGGCATACTTCAAAGGAATGGAGGAATTTCTTTTGCTGGTCTTCCTGAATTGTTGACTTCAGACGAAATCAGTTTTTCTCTTTTACATACAGATTTCTCATAACTTAGCTATTCCCTTCAAGCTGCTGCTATTTCCTACCCTCTGGCTACCTCCCCTTCCACTGAAATGGATTTAAGAACACAAATAACATTCTCACTAAATAAGCATTTTTTTTCAGTAGAACTCTTTACCCTCAATTGTTTATGGCAATTTAATGTATTGAATTATTCCTTCTGCATTGACAAGCTATTATACTGAGATTTATGTAACACGATACTTGTTTAACTCCCTTTGCACTTCTCTGTGGAATCTTTTTTTCTTTTTTGAAAACAGTTTTCCTTTTGATCTCTTAATTATGTAAGTACTTCAGATTACTACTTGTGTGAGGGACATAGCCATGACATAGGGATGGGAGACAAACTCCTGGGCCCTTACCCTGTTACTAAGAGAAGAATTTGTGGGGTTTTGTAATGTAGACAGAGACTTAAAAGTGGTTTTGGCTAAAAACAATGTGTCTTCACTTGTCCTCACAAATGCCATTAGGTAACCAAAATTTGAACAAATCTTGACTTTTGTTTTGCAAAACCCCAGGTTAAGACCATCTCAGCTCTGCAAATGAGCATGTTAGTTATTTAGAGTGAGGTCTGCCCAAAAGTTGTCAGAATAAGCATTTTTACCCTTAAATTTACCTAATCAACCTCATTCAAAAATGAGGACCTCAGGATAAGAGATTCACAGGGATATTTAGCTTGCCCAGAATCTCTGTTACCCTAAACCAGTGGTGGCAAGCTTACGGCACCATGCAGACCGCTCATATCACAGAAAGTTCTAAAAGTTTCTCCATCGCTGTGCCTAAACCTGTGTTTGCCTTGGATTCCAGCAGTGCTTCACGTGAATGAAACTGTCCCTCAAGTTAAGACCATTTCTCTCATGGCAACTGAATTGGCCCTCAAGTTATGAGGATTCAATATGAGCTACAAGTCAGGACTGAGATAGTGATCAACCAGTACCCAGCACACTGCTGCCCCCTAAACATTGACCCCATCCTTGTTGGCAGAGCAGTCTGGTCTCTTCCTCAGCGCGCCCTTTCCAGCCACTATCCAGGCCGAGCCTTTTCTTTATCTTCTCTTCCCTTTCAGTTAAAGCATTAACCTATAAATTCCTATGGTGACTTTAGTTTTATTTTTCACTAAAGCAAGGACCCATGCTAGCCAATGGCAAAATGATACCAATATTTAAAATGGTATGGTTCTCTAGTATTGATAACTTCCCGAAGTGCATCCTACAAAACACTGTTCCCACAAACTTCATTAAAAAACAAACATTCTGGAACCATGGCCAACACTTGTCTTACCTGTGCACATTGCAGGCTATAAAATCAGATGTTCTCTTTCCTAGTATTACTTCCAGATGAAGTAAACAAATGATGTAATTCTGGCCAATGAGGCATAAATTGAAGTCCGTTGATCCCGTACCTTTTTTGGGGAAGTGGGAGTAAGTGGAGATTAAATTAAGGAAATGCTGAGCTATACCCTAGCCCCTTCTTCTTTTAAATTTTTTATTTTGAAGCAAAGTCTGACTAAATTGGCCAGATTGGCTTTGAACTTGCAATCCTGTATCAGCCTCCTAAGTAGCTGAGATTACAGGTGTATTACACTGCATTCCATTCTGAGTTTTTGTTAAAGGATTTAGAACAAAAGGAAGAACAGGATTTCCAGGGGTGTTAAGGACTGCCGTTCACCTTGGGACCTCATCTTCCTGCTGGAATTCTTCATATTCCTGTATAAAGTTCACCTGTTGCCCTACCCAGTGGCCAACCTGGTCCTGGATATGGTGATGCTGCTGTTATACCTTGGAATTGAAGTAATCCGATTGTTCTCTGGTACAAAGGGAACCTCTGCCAGCAGAAGATGCCCCTTGGCATCAGCAGGGCCCTGACCTTCCCATCTGCTGTGATGGCCTCCTATTACCCGCTGCTGCAGACCTATATGTTCTGCCTGGAAGCCATCATGAACGGCATCCTGCTCTTCTTCTGTGGCTCAGAGCTGCTGCTGGAGGTGCTCACCCTCGCCACTTTCTCCAGTATGGACAAGATTTAAAGCGCAAACATTTCAGCCCACAGCCTGTCAGGCCGACACATACTACAGCACTTCAGCCCCAGCCCTGAGAAACGGTGCATCATGTTGGCCTAGGAAAGGTCACACAACTTTTCATCAGCAATGACACCCAGGAACCCTGCAGGATGGGGCCAGTGGGTGCCATTAGCCAGGAGATTCTACTCCATTAGAGGGAGGGGCAGGCTGGCCCCATCCTGGCCCTTGTCAGACAATTCCTGGCCATCTTCAAGTCCTCCTCTTTGATCACCTTGGCTGGAGCATCTTGTGTGGATCACTGAGGCTCCTAAACGTGCCATGCCACACCTGGTTGTCCCACACACACCCAGAGACATTAGGGTGGTAATGGGGGGATATGACTGGAGCCTCACTGTGCCTCCAGGACCTCCATAGTAGCACATAGTGTTATTTTTCTACTTTGATCATGAAACAAACCTTTATAATAAATATGTTTTCCATTGTGGGAAAAAAAAAGATTTAGAACAAGAGCTAAAGTAGGTATTTGGGGATTTGAAAGGAAAGCCTAAGTTGCAGAAATATTAAGCTCCTTAAAGGAGAGCATAAAACCTAACCAGCAACCACTTGCTTCCTGAGTTCTTGCTCCCTAAGAACACATGACTCCTTGCTTGGACTTCCATAATCAGGTAATATACACCTTGCAGCTGAGCACACACTGAACTAGATGTAGAACACTACATACTATATGTCCTTAACAGAACATTCAATGATCTCAGCAAGTCTCAGGAGAAGAAATATTTTGTTTAGTATTTTATCTTCTCAACTTGTTTAATCAAGAAGCTCTTGTCTTCCTGCACTAACCACTAATACCTCAAGAATCATGATGTTTAGAGTATGATTCCTAGACTGGCAACTTCTGCATTATCTGGAGACCTGTTTAGAAAACCAGAACCACGGGTCCCAACCCAGAATCAAGATTTATATTTTATTAAGATCCCAGGTGATTTGTAGACATTAGAGTTAAAGAAGCACTACTTTAAGAAACATTAATTTAGAGCATCAAACACAGCTAATCTTATTATGTGACTTATGATTTCAAGGACATCTATTATTATTGTTTTTAATACCTACTTCACTAATAATGCCTCAACTAGCTATTTTTTGAATGCTTTGTGCAAGGTATAATGTTTTAACTTGTGTAATCCTCAGAGAAATATCTAAAATAACGATTAGTTTTTAAAAAGAGAGAAAACCCACAAGTAGAATAACACTCATGTAGGACTCTGTTGTATAGTCATTATTTTGATCATTTCCTCACTTATGTCTTTAATGATAAAGTCAGTAAATAAACATTTGAGGTCCTCTCACACCCCAGAAATTTCTGTGAGGCACATACTGTGTTGTAGGTGAGATAGGTGAGGATCAGAGAAGTTAATATCCAACCAAGGCTGTAAGCTAGGAAGTGGCAAAGTCCCTGGCTTCAGGATTTAAGAATCATTAAATGGTATTGCCTATCTAATCTTCTTGCATTTACATCTATTTCCTGATTTGTGTACTTTATACATAGGGATTTCCTCAGCCTACAATGATCTCTCCAAATATACTTAATTAAAAGGTCTGAGCTCAAAAAGTCTGTGTGAGCAGCTTCCCCCGGTCTGCTCCCCAGTGCCAGGTCAGGCCCACTGTTATATATCTCCCAGGCACATGGTTCTGTTTCAAACTTATCAGCTTTTAAAATCATTTACATTTTTGGTATGCTGTAATCTTTCTCAAATAGCTGGGCTCCCCTGAGCATATAGTTGGCATACAAGCACTTATTGAAATATCCTGACTTGGGCTCTTACTCTTCTGGCTCTGCCCAGAGGAGGGTCAAAATAAAGGCAAAATATTTCAGTTAGCATCAGAAGCCTGGAGTCTTGCATTTGAGTCCTTGTTCTCCTTCTCATTAACTCTTTAACTCTTAGAAGTCAGAATCATGCATTTTCAGCTCTATTAAATGCCAATAAGAATGTCTCACAGAGCTACTAAACTCAGCATAAGAATTTTTATGAGGCCTACGATAGAAGTGTACAACCTACATTAACATGCAAAAATATAAGTAGTGTTTTATAGTGATTAACATCCTGTGCTGTGGTTAAGGCTTTCAAACTCTGTAGCCAAAAATGGAGTCTAATACCCAGCTCATATTTATTGTCTGTGGTGTTGATTTGGTAATACTTTATGTGCTAATTTTGCCATGTTTTGTCAATTGCACTAAAACTCAATTTATTGGGTGGGCAAGATAGCTCAATGGGCTTTCGGCCGGAACTGCCATCTTCCAGGCTGTTACTGGTTTGCACCGTGAGCATTGTGTTGGAAGATTCATTTCAGTAATTTGCCAAAATGACTAACACAAAGGGCAAGAGGAGGGGAACCCAGCATATGTTTTTCAGG
This sequence comes from Octodon degus, assembly GCF_000260255.1. Classification (NCBI taxonomy): domain Eukaryota; kingdom Metazoa; phylum Chordata; class Mammalia; order Rodentia; family Octodontidae; genus Octodon; species Octodon degus. The sequence goes on along the minus strand of NW_004524664.1, from coordinate 1,547,267 downwards.
CCTTTTAGAAAACATAGGGTGGTTCCTTTGGTCACATACATGCGAAACTACAAAAAGGGTGATATTGCAGACATCAAAGGAGTGGGTACTGTGAAAAAATGAATGCCTCACAAATGTTACTATGGCAAAAGGGGAAGAGTCTACAACATTACCCAGTATGCTGTTGGCATTGTTGTAAACAAGCAAGTTAAGGGCAAGATACTTGCCAAGAGGATTAATGTGCGTATTGAGCATATTAAACACTCAAAAAGTCATGATAGCTTCCTGAAATGTGTCAAGGAAAATGATCAGAAAAAGAAAGAAGCCAAAGAGAAAGGTACCTGGGTTCAACTGAAATGCCAGCCTGCCCCTCCCAGAGAAGCATACTTTGTGAGGGCCAATGGAAAGGAACCTGAGTTGTTGGAACATATTCCCTATAAATTCATGGCATAAACTGGGGATGTTGCTCTGCCATTCAGTACGTAATTGGCAGCTTAAGTGTTCTAGGTCCTATGTAAAAATAAAATCATCCTGTGTTGTAAAGGTGGTTTTCTTAGTTGAACAGGTATGTGGTGCCTTCTTACCTCAGAAATATTTGCAGCAGATTTTCACTTACCCAGTAATTGTGTCTAGCCTTTACTCTTCAGTATTTTCTTGCTGAAAGATATTGCCTAGGTATTGTGCAGGTGTATACCCAAAAATTCAAATATTTATAAATATTTATATTGGCTTGAAGATCCTGTAAATCATCATGGGGAAAAGATGTATCAAAATAAATGGAAGTCACTTCAGAAACAAATTTAAGTCCATTTCAGTTAAATAAATTGTTTAAAGAAAAAAAAAAGATAGCTCAGTGGTCAAAGTGTCTGTCTGGCAAGGGCAAGCAACTGGGTTCAATACCAAGTACTACATGCTATGCTGGCCCTGCCCCAGGCACTCTGAGCAGGCCACCGAAACCAGGCATGGTGGTGCACACCTATAATCCCAGCACTGGAGAGGCTGAAACAGGAGGACTGCTACAAATTTGAGCTGCATAGCAAAAGCACATACCAAATACAGATTTTTTTTAAAAACTTAATTTATTATGCATTTATGTTTGCATTATCTCCTAAATCTTGGTATATAGTCTATGCTTTTATTTTATTTTTTGTACAACATAAATTGTATCAGAGCTCTTTACAAATAACAATTCAATAAACATTAACACAATCTACCTTTATTTGGCAAATAATGTATAGCTGCTGCACCCAAAATATACTAAGTCATAAATCAAGTAAACATAATGAAAATAGTACACACAATAATGCCATCATTATGTGTATGCTCAGAATTGTCATTTTTCAAATTATTTTAAATAAGATGAATTGTAGAAATGAAAGCCTAAAGGGTACAATTAAATAATATTTGGAATAAAATCATCTGGTCTAATTTTCATAACCACAGATTTCAAAGAATACCACCACCCATGCCAAGTATACCACACAACCCCATTGTCAGTCTCAGCTGTGTAGGGTCCCCTGTAGTAGACACCATTTAGGTTTGCAGAGTGACACCTAGTGGGAGAAGAAAAGAAAACAGAATAATCAGACCAGAAAAAAAGCACCTTTCAGAAACCTATCTGGTCAGCAAATGATCAAAACTTTTAACCGTGATTATCACTTCATAGACAAATGACTGCTTTTTAATTTTCAAAAGCTGAGACATTTCTGCAAACAGATTAGCTTTTTGGGTTGTTAAAAACAATGAGTAGGACGGACATGTTTACTGTACACAAACCTTGGTGTGGAGTTGGTACATGAACAAAACAGATTCTAATTCTTTTCTTCAACACCATTCTCTCTCCTCCTTCCACTTCTTGGTCTCCTTCCTATTTGAGAAAAATCTTTCTTCATACTTCCTATTATCTATGCTTTATTTTGCTCTTTATATTTTGGTTTTCTCATTTTAGAGAAACAATGTGATATTTAAGCTTGTGTATCTGATTTATTTCACTTAACAGTATAGTCTCAAAGTGAGTTGGCTTTTTAAAATGTCAAGTCTTGGTGTGGTAGCACACATGTGTAATTCAAGCATGTGGGAGGATCACACTGATGTTGAGGCCATTCTGGGCTATGTAGTGAGTTCAAGTCCAGACTTGGCTACATAGCAAGATCCTGTCTCAAAAATAAAAACAAAATAAATGTATGTGTTTTATTGCCATAATAAATCTGGAGATTCAACTCAGGCCACTTGGAGTATAGCTACTGAAAACTAAGCATTTAGATTCTTATTAGTCTTTAAGCCAAAAAGTGAGTATGTGTGTATACATGTATGTGTGAATGTGTGCATATGTGTGTGTGTGTGTGTGTGTGTGTTGGAACGGTGCTTGTAGCCTCTAGCCTTACATCCAACTCATCAGAGCAGTGCTCACCTCATGCTTAGGAAGAGTGGCCTGGGTTAGTGAAGCAAGGCAAGGGGTAAGGGGCTCTGCTGAGGCTTCCCTGGTCAATTTTCACTTGCAGGTTCATTAATGGGCTGCAAAGCACTGGCTCAATATTCAGGCTCCCTCCCTTCTCCTCTTTAAATCACTAGCATATCAATTATTTTCATCTCCAGAATAAGCAAACAAATCTTAAGCCAACATTTAAAATTTTTTCAGCCACAGGGCCAGGGAGATAGCTCAGTGGAATAGGTGCTTACTTGACAAGCCCAAGGTCCTGAGTTTGATTTCTGGTACTGCAAAAAAATAATCTTCAAAGAATTTCCCAGCCCTTAACCAATAAGCACTTAAGTGGAGGAGTTAATCTTCTATATCTATTGAATTTATTAGAGAAGTTTGTTATCAGGTTATCATTCAATTTTTAAATAATGCTCTTCCTCCTTTGGAGCCTGTATATTTGTCCCTGGTATATGTAATTTACAAATAAAAATGTGTAATCATTTCCTGTGTTGCACTATTATGGTACTAACTACCATATATTTCTACTTTGCTATAACCAATGAAAATATGTCAGTGATTAGGATATAAGGAGGACATTCTCAGGGGGTAGATATGAAAATATATGCAAAGAACCCAAATTATTGAATAAAAATCATAATTTACCCATAAACATAAGAGTGGCTAGCTTGGATCCCTTAGCTTAGTGCTATAATTTGCTTTTATTGACCATGCTGGAAGTCCTCCTAATTTAAATGGATCTGAATAATTGAAATCACAAATACTAAATCTGTGTCAAAAGTTTGTTGTTTTTAAAATACCATGAAAAGTAATGTTAAAAAAGAAAACATTGTAAACTGGACCTTCAGAATAAATATTTTGGCATACTTCTATATAGCATCACCTGCCATATAAACATACTTTTATTTTTGCTCCATAATTTAAAATCTATTGGGAACTTTATTTTATGGTTAACCCTTCAATATTCTGAAACTAATTTTCCGGAATCCTCCAATTTCTAGAATGGTCTTGACTTGACACTGAGAGTCCATTAACTGCATTGTTGGCCAAGAAGTAGCTGAGAGCAGTTGTGTGAGATTTCTGTGCCACCAAGGGAGGACATCACTACTCAGTCATTGGTTTGCTATGTGAGGAACAGTTCTAAGGTGCAAATATTTCATGTAAGTGAGAACAACTCTGAGACAGAGACAACAAAGAAGAAGGAAGGAAAATGGCATGGTACAGTTAAATTATAGTAGTACCTTGCATGATGAAAGTAGCATTAAATCCTAGGAAAATTTACTTTTTCTCCAGGTTTTCTAATTTTACCTGGATAACTCCAGTTGCTGATTTGCCCTCCTTTGTTGTCCCTGAACCCATGTCTCTAGAGTCAGATAAATAATTTATTTGTCCACAGTAATAGGTATGTTTGTTGTTATTCAGGTGCAAAAACAAGCCAACCACTGGGTAAAATACATGCTTTTGAGCTCTTGGTAAAATTAGTGATTATTTCTGTATGTGAAATTCTACTCAAAATGCAAACTTTTTGGTAAATGGGCTAAAGATCGAATTCAGGGTGCTCTGCCACTGAACTACATCCTTAGCCTTTTTCTTTTTTATTTTGCAATAGGATGTCAAATTTTCCATCCTCCTCCCTCAGGCCCCTGAGTGGCTGTCATTAGTGTATGCCAATGTGTATGGAAAAATCAAATATTATCACTTTTTGTTTATTTGTTTTTTACTTTGAGACACCATGCCTGGCTAAAATCAAACATTATTGATGCTTGCAGATGATTTTTTGGATTATATATAAAATTTCAATAATATTAACTTAGAAGTATGAAGAGGAAAGAAATGGGGAAGGCACAGATTTTTTTCTAAAAGACAAAAAAAACACTAGGGAAGAGTGTTTGCAATATGCTGATGTTAAAGTGGGAGATCTAGTATAGACATAATGAGTTGCTGGTAGTGCGGCTTGTTAAGGCAAATATAACTAGCTGTAAAAATAATAGGGTTTTCCCCCCCTAGATTTTGCTGTTTAAAAGTTATGTGTTCTAATAAGAACAAATCTTCTTATACATTAAATTAAAAGAATGTAGCTGCATATCTATCCTAACTATTTTGAATACACAGATACAAAATGGTCATTCATTTGTATTGCCTTTTTTTTTTTGTTTAGTTTTGTCAGAGATGGGTATCACATTGTCATTTAAATATTGTAGGCATGTGAATTCAGCCAAATAACCCAATATAGTCCAGTAGTCCATAATAGTAGTGGGTCATCCACAGGACTAGCAATGTCAGAAGTTGTTGACCTGAGCCCTTTACAGCCCAGCATACCCACATGACTTCACCCTTTATACCTCATTTTTATACCTTTCTGCTGGATGGTTAAGACCAAGATAGAACAAGACTTATATAACAAAAAATGCAACTTTTGTATCTAACAAAGTCAGTCAAGTCCCCTCAGGATTTATCCTGAAACCCTGTACCGCAGTTTGTAGATCCTTTGTCAGTGTCAGCCATGTGGATGAGTCACGGCCATTGCTTGACCAATTTGCTCTCTGTGAAAGCCTGAGAGAATGTTTTCTCTCCATGTGACTCTCCTTAGGCACACTCTACATCATCTATCACTTTCCTCTTTGGCCCCATAATCTCCTTGATCAGAAAATTTGGGACATAACTGGGTTACATGATGTTACAGTATAGGTTCTTCTATGTCCTGAGTCTTCACTGACAAATAGTCAAATATTAAATGGACTCAAACTTTTAAAGAGCAAAATCTAGGGGGGGAAACCCTATTATTTTTACAGCTAGTTATATTTGCCTTAACAAGCCGCACTACCAGCAACTCATTATGTCTATACTAGATCTCCCACTTTAACATCAGCATATTGCAATCTGATGCCAGGATAGGGACTTTCCTGATTTTAAGGGATTTTAGCCTATGTTTGATTTTCCTCTGTTTAGAAGATTCTAAAATACTTTAAAAACACACTGAAGGAAAAGAGGTGAAGTTTAAGTTGTGGAATTTAAATGAATAATCTTCAATATATGGAAAACCTGACACTCTAAAAATGCCAAAAATTTTATAATGGAAAGTTTAAATGTCCAGTGTGTTTTGAGGCGGCTCTTGGAAAAAACTTGGAAAGTTCACATGTTGCCTGACAGTTGGAGTTCATCTGCTTTGCACAGAGAGAAACCTCATTGGGTCACTTCTAGGAAGGACTGCAAAATGTTACCATTCCTGTCTTAATCACAGCAAATGAAGCTATCTGGAGACCAGCTCAGATAGAGAAGAGTTTAAAAAGTCAGGGATATTAGGCCCACAGAATAGAAAATACTAAGGACTGCAATAAGTCACTTTTCATTCAGGGCCTGAAGAATTACATTGGAAAGGGATCATTACTGTGTAGATACAGAGGGAAAGCCTGACTAGATATAAGAATATAGATTCCAGGTCCATAAAAGAGCTTTGCACAATTATTGGAATGATCTTGCTAATAAAGTAACACTGAAGTATCGAACCAGAAGATGGGATTGGCTTTCTGGAACACTGTAGAAAATTTTTCTGCTTTGGGAGATCTTGAATTCAATGAACTACTGAAAGACACGATGATAGAAAAGTACTATTATACTGTACTAGGAAAATTCAGCAATAATAAGGAAATTTTGTATTGTATGAAAAGGTGAAGCACTCATTTGTTATTATGATGCCATAATACTTATACCTCAGGAGCCAGGGAGATGGCTCAGTGGATTAAGCGCTTCCCTGGCAAGCACAAGGGCCTGAGTTCAATCCCCAGTTCCACCAAGAAAAAAAAAAAAAAAAGAATACTTATACCTCATCCACAATTTAGTTTACAAGTAGTTTTTGCAAAAGTAGTAATTTGATTTATTTCTATGTCATATCTTTCAAATGTCACTAATATACACAATGAAAAATACTCCATTGCTAAAGAATCCTAATAACATAATTATTTAGTAATGCTAATATTCCAAATGAGACCAACATGACCTCATATGTTGTAATTAATCCCTACCAGTGAGATAGCATCAACACCATCAGCACCATATTTATAAAGCATCAAACCTGTTAAACCACCAGCCAGACTGATCCTCCTCTGCACAGTTCCCTCTGTAGTTGTCATTGTCTCTGTCTCTTGTGCTAAACTTCATCCTTTGATGACTGGCCCACCACTGCATCTCTGGATGAAAATTCCCTGAAAGGCAGTCTCCAGCAGTTCCAGAATATTCTCCAATATTCAACATGTAAGAATTCTAAAGGAAAAGAGGCAGGTTTCATTATTAGTAGTTACCATTTTAAAAACATGTTTATCTAGTAAATAAGAGAGCAGGTTCTATTGTATATATTTTATCTCTAATGACTTCAGTTTTACATAGTGCAAGTATTAATTCATGGTGTTACTAATCCGGAAATTATTGTACCTTTGCATCTCCAACTTTGAAACTTTTATATTGCGCGTAACGGGTATTCTTTTCAAAATCTTCAAGGTCGATTTTTAAAGTGTAGTCTCCTGAAAAAAAAGACTGTAGTTTTTTAAAATGTGTGATATATATGATATGAGTTTGACAGCAGTTTACAGATCTAGTTTACATTTACTACCTGCTTCTGTCAAAAATCAGCCTGTTTTTTGTCTTGTTTGGGGTTTTTGTTTGTTCTTTTTTTTTTCTTTTGGTTTTTTGGGGGTGCTTGTTTGTTTTTGAGACAGAATCTTTCTATGTAGCCTGGGCTGGCTTTGAACTCGCAACAGTACCCCTGTCTCAGCCTCCTGCGTGCCGCAATTACAGGCGTGTACCAGCATGCCTGGATAAGAATCAGTCTTTGAAAACTAAACAATGACATTGCTGTATTTAAGATGTGAATCCTTTATTGCTTGTTTCTTGAAAAATGTGAAAGACAGCATAGGAAAGGTAGAACATTTCTACTAATCCATCATAGATTAAAAACTAGTACATTCAATCCCCGGTACCGCAAAAAAATTAAAATAAAAAATAAAATAAAATAAAAACTAGTACAATTCAATTGGTAATGAGTAACATAAATGGGTTGAAATTATCTAGTTTCAACAGTATGAAGTCTTCAAGTGAAAGGATAGAAGTTTTCAAAATCTGACACTTTATTCTGTTTTCTTAATTTCATTAAGAATCTTTAAAAATTTTATTTATTTATTTATTTATAGAGTCTCCCTTGTGCTTGCCAGGCAGGCACTTAGACCACCAAGTTATCTCCCTAGCCCTCATTAAGAATCTTGATCCTAAAAAAAAGTCATTACTATCAATAATTTTTTATAGTTTCTATTAGCCAAGCTACCCATAGCCATTATTACCTACATATATATGATCTTGTTTTTTTTTCTGGTGATATAAAAGATCAGCGAGCAAATCCTTTGAGGATATAAGAAGGAAATATGAATCCTGAGTGTTATGTGAAAATTTCTTTACTATTGACTCATTCAAGGGAACGCTAGCATCAAATTCTGTGAAGTGGATGCCATTAGAATGGAATATGAGAGACAACAGGGAGGCTGGGGAGAGATAGCTCAGTGGCATAAGTGCCTGACTGGCAAGTGCAACATAACAACTTTGATCCCCAGTATTGAAAAACAAAAATCTACAGGAACATTCTCAAGAATTTGAGATTTCTGGATTTGCAAGAATTCATGATGCACAGATGGTCGTAATTATTGGAAAATACATTAATATCAAAGACTTTGAGTCAAAAGCGTTTTTGAAGAGTTGATATCTGAATGTAAAAGCATTTTAAAAATAAACTATTTGGCATGTATTATTTATACATGCTAAACATAAATACAATAAAAACAAATTCTGAAATATAAAACAAAAGAGGTACTTTGACGACCATTATATTTTAGATGATAAAAAGGTACTATCTGGAAAAAAAAAAAAAAAAGGTTGAAGTAGATGCTATTTCAAAGAATTGTGTTTCCTGTTGTTCCACTGTTTGTGAATAATAAAAACTATTCTTTCTTCAACAATACTATTGTCAAGAGCGGAGAAAGCTGGAAATCAAACCAACTCTTCATTGAAATGTGTTCTATCCTATTTTAATAACTAAAACAATGACCTGTAAGGCCACCTTGTTTAGAGTCTCAGACTCCTGACAGTTCTAAGCTGAAAATTGGGAGACTGCAAAGACGCCCCAGGCTATAGTTGGGGTTGGTTTTTCTCTTCCTATCCTGATTGTCACCATGCGCAGCAAGAGGTATTGGACACACTTAGGACTTTGTGGCTGTACTTCTAGCTCTTTCTACATCCATGATAAAAACTGTGCCTTAGCCTCTCCTCTGGCTCAGCTCAGAAGTTTTCACATCAGTAGCCCAGAAGCATAGACCAACAGAGGCCTGAATGTGTCCCTGAAAACAAGTGCAAGGCTGTGGAGCTTGGAAGTCTAGATTTCTACTATTGAGCAAGTTTCAGAAGGGATGTTGGTGGAGAATCTCATTACTCTGTAAAGGCAGTAAAGATTGGGTGAGCCAAGACTGAGAAATGTTTGGCAACAAACTGTGTCTCAAAATACTTGAGGCACAGGGGAGATATAAAGTCAGTTTTATTTTTAAGGTAATTATCTAAATATTCCTTTAGTCATTATCAAACTTGTAGTTACAGACCATTTCTAAATTAATTTTATTGCCAGAAGTAAAAATGTAGGGAGTGTGGATGAAACTATTGGCCTGAAGTGTTCTCATTATTAAAGATTGCAGGGACAAAAAGCACTGTCTTCTGTTCAGGGTGATATGATACACAGTTGTGAGGCCTGGAACTGATACATAAATTTTCAGTACTATAAGAATAACCAGCTTGAACACAAAATTAAACCATAAACTGAAGTCCTGGGATGTGGGTTTGTGACAGAGTGTATACTTAGCATGTACATGGCCTGCAACCTCAACACCAAGCACGCATGAGAGGGAGGCAGGCATGTTGACAAAGCCCACCTAGGCAAAACTGCACATGGAAATTATGTGGAAAATAAGCCTGAATTTCATATATTTAAGAGGTTCAAAGTATTATTGCTGGGAGTTTTCATTATTGATTGTTTTGAAGTACCAGATAAATTTAATGTGCAAAAGAAATCAAAGGTGGTATGATAAATGTTATGTATCTGGAAAAAATCACTTAAATTAAGATAAATATGTTGAAGGAAAAGAAAAATTATATAAAGTTAGACAGCAATGATCACACACAAAAGTATTAGGCTTCCAGAAATATCCTCTAAGGCTATTATTCTCATGTTTCAAAGATCTTTATGATTATAACCCTACTATTATGAATATAGAAAGATCAATAGCTCTTCTGAGCTTAGATAGAACAAAGAAATTCTCACTCATATTTAATATACTGCCAACAGGATTTAGCATGTTTTCTTGGGCAATACAATTATCTTTTATGAAATATTCATAATCAAACCTCAGTGTAGTTGGGTATAATCTCAGACTACAACTAAGGTAAAGAAGGCTGTCTATAGCAACAAAACATGGGAAATAGGAGCTTGGACAATTTGTTGTCAATATTTTATACAAATGTCAAACTCTAGTTAGAAATGTACATGTGAAAAGTATGTTAATGCACGTATGCATATACTAAAGCAAAACTCCACTATTCACTGAAAGTAATATGCACTAATTGAAAAATGTTGTCATATAAGTCATTCAATTTAATAATGTAAAGCCTAATTTATTAATTCATAATAAGTGAATGACCATTTTTAAAAAGACATACAAGTGAATGCATGAGGGGAGAACTATACAAAAGTCTGTAATTTACTCTGAAATATATCTATTTTAATATGCATTTCTAAAAAGTCAGAATTATGGATGACAAATAAAAGACTAGGCAGATGGCTACATGTGATAAAACAGGCACAATAAAATGCTAATAAGGAAACTAGGTCATACACCAAGACTTCTTTCAGCTTCGCTGTGTCTTCAAAGAATTGTAAAAATTAAAAATGGGACACAGTGTAGAAACAAGGCCATTTAGTAGATAATGATATTTGATTGCAAAAATAGCTCCAATTCCCTAATTTTTCACCTATTCCTTTTGCACTGTTACTGCTTCCTAACTCCTATTACCTACTTCTTTCCCCCTTTTATCAGAGTCAGTCTTGTAACTTGCTTTCGCTGACTGAAGGAAAATGACATTTTCAGTTGTCATTGTGAGTTCTGAGCTGAAGTCTGAAGAGATGTCCAGGCTTCCACCGTGTTCCCTAGAACCCAGGCTGTGCTACAGGGACAGGTCCTGGCTAGCTAGCTGGAAGATGAAAGACCTGAGCATTTTTATCTGAGGCCATCCTGGAGCAACCAGCTTCCCGCTGGCCAAAACACTGGTTGCAGATCGTTCTGCAAGTCTAGCCAAGATCAGTGGAGCCCAGTCCTGCAGAGCCAAAGCCCCAACTAACCCATAGATTTTTGAGAAATAATAAATAGTAGCTTTGAAGACACGAAGTTTTGAAGTGCTTGTTAACCAACATTACTGTGCTAATAGATAACTGATATAATATATAATTTTCAGGCACTGAAGGCATTAAAATGCTTATAGCATTACATTTCCTTTCTAGAAATAGAAAAATATGCATGAGAAAACAATCTGCTCTCAACCTTATTCTAGTTTCTTTTTCTCTCTTCCTAATTTTAAGCAGCTACATTTGCAAAAGGAGATTATTGCATAACAAGTAGTATTACTATCTGCAAATCATAGTAGTTACTGAATTAGTTTCATTGCCTATAGCTTAGTGGCTAGCATATTAGTATTGTCTCTCTTGTATTTCAAGTTGACATCGAGCAAATTTTACCTTGTACGGTCAATAGGTGAAGAATTTTATTTCCCAACCAATATTCACCATTGTTTTGGACAAAATTTCCAAAGCCATTTTCATAATCATTCCAGTCTCTAAAAATGTAAAATAGAAGCTAATTTTTATCAAAATCCAAATGGACATCTGCAGGGCCCAAAGTAACATCTTCAACACCCCCATCACTAATATTTCTTATTAATTAATTCATTCTTAGTACACTTATTTAGAAAGAAATTCTGTCTAATTAACAGAGTTCAGGTATAATTTTTTAAAGACAACATAAATCTCACAAATCTCATATTTCCTGCTCCAGATGCATTCTTGTAATTAACACACCTGTTAAAGTTTTCGCTGCCATCAGCTCGTCTCTGAATTACAGTCCACCCTCCGCCATCAGACATGTCGCAATAAACAGAGAATTCTGCTGGGCTCTGGAGAGGTTTAATTTTGTAAAATCCACTGCTCTTATATCCATCGTTGAAAATCTCTGAACAATCTGTTCACAAAAATAAGGCACTGGGCTGGGGAGATAGCTCAGTAGAATAAATACTTGCCTGGAAAGCACAAGGGCCTGAGTTCAATCCCTGGTTCAGCAAAACAAAAACAAAAACAAGGCACTGTACCCTTTGTCATATGTCTTCTTTTAAATAAAATTTGAGATTACTCAACACCAATGAAGATATATTAACATAGTATAACCAATTTTCTAAAATTTTAACTTGTACATTTTCAAATAAACATAACAAGGTCATTTTACTTTTATCCCTAGAATTCAGTTATTATCAATTCCTTGAGGTGATCACAGGGAAAAAAAAGAATAAAATAGGAATCATTTACTTCTTAATGATTTTGTAGAAAACAATTTTAAAATAAATTATATGTATTCGATGAATTACAGCATAAGGGAATTTATGCCTTTATTAATCAGCACAGAAGAACTTATCTCTACTATAAAGCTAAAAATGAAAGTGGAAATATAATGCCAAACCAATAATTTAATATTGGCTACCTTGATTTGAAGACTTACAACTCATCTGAACATCTGATAATAAACCCCAAATCCTAATCTTGTTCTTATAATCTCTTTCAATTTCACCAGATATTTTTACTAATTTACTGAAATGTCTTTTTTCTTTTCTTTTTCATTTTTTTGAGACTGGGTTTCTCTATGCAGCTCAGGCTGCCTTTACACTCACTGTGGAACCTGGGGTGGGGGGGCTTGAATTTGGAGCAACCCTCCTGCCTCAGCCTCTCGAGCACTGGGATTATAGGCCTGTGCCTGTACGCCTGGCCTTACTGAGATTTTTTTTTTCTACTTGTAATTTATCTTTTCCTACTGTAATTTCTAGCTGTCCATACATTCTTAGGTATCTTAGCTAAAAGCTGGAAGCTTCCACCATTCTTTTCAGCCTTGCATTTGTCTTTGCCATGGGCTTCCTTCCCACAGTGATCTAAGATAGCTAGCAATTTTGCAACAAGATGTAACCTTTATTTCATAAACCACTTGAGGATGGAGCAAGTTAATACCTATTGGATCTCTCCTAGACTTCTCTGCACATATTATAGAATATAGGTAAGAATTATTTAGATGCTCAGAAAACTATACTGTAGGGTGACCAAAGCAGTGGCCACTACAAAAAGATAGTCTCCAGAATAATTAGCCACAAACTTCTGAGTAAAAGTACTTCAACAATTCTAACTTTCACATTTTTTTAGGGGAGCAAAATTATGTTTATTAGGAAATCACTAGCACCACACTCTTTGAAATTACAGGAATTTTATTTGCCTCAGGTTTATTAATTGCAATCAAAGACAATGTGCAAAGAAAGCAAAGATTAAGTATGCTTTGGGGAAGATGGAGACAGTACACATTGGTGTCATAGGAAATCAGGCAGATGAAAGAAGCCATCCAGTATACTATATAGATTGCAATATTCAATAGTGCTTTCAACAAAACTTTTTAAAACCAAGAGAAAAAAATTTAAGCAATGTTTACAGTAGACAAATCTTGTACAATTGAAAAAGCATTTTTCAGCTCATAGAGCAGAAAGTGGGAAAATGTATGTGTAGGTAAAACCTAACTGCTGTACATTTATCACCTATTAAAGTTGCTTATATGTACCAGTGTAAAAAAAATACCGAACAAATAAAAATCTTGAAAATTGCCTAATGAAAAATAAGGTAATCGGAGGTTTTTAATGGCTTCTCTTGGTTACCAGTACTACAAAAGACAAAAATCTCATCCAAACAGGTAAGAAAACCAGGCACAAACCTTTACCAAATTAGACCCACCCACAGAGATATACTGTACACCCACATTTTCCATCAAAAGCTTTTGTTTGCTTTAATCTTTGAATCTCTGAGGCCCATTTGGTCACAATATGTTACCAACTTTGCCACAGAGTTTTTTACACCATGATGTCATATGTTTTTCTGGCACTAATCTAAAGCTAGTTTATGAGATGAAGAGGAGGCCACAGAAAGAACCCAATGCCCACAGGACACGTGAACCCTTGGGGTAGAAATGGGAGAGGGAAGGATAGAATTTAGTTCCATAGGGATCACTCCCCATCAGTCTCACTCGCTTCTGACTGGTCATTTTCATCCTGCTCTTTGTTGCTGTCAAAATCGCTCACCACTGGCTTTGCTTTTCCTTGATTTGGCCTTTTCATGCCTTTTCCTTTGTCCTGGCCTTTCTCTTCTCTCTTATTGAGCTTGATTTTCACCTGAACAGATTTTGCCTCAGACTCCACATCGTCCTCTTTCTCTTTGTCTTCCTCATTGCTTTCCTCCTTGCTTTCTTCCCCTTTGGCAATTTTCTGCTATGCGCTCACTCTTAAACACCGACTATAAGACAATGGAGTCTGGGATCCCTCCAAGTTCATCCTCTGAGCACTGTACCACAGAAGCATGACATCTTTCTCCAGGTCACCCAGGCTCTGCTACTTAGGATTACGAATTCTTTGTTATATTTTTGGAATCCACTGGCTTCCTAATTAATTCGTAGTATTCTTGTAACTTTTCTCTGGAAAGTAACTGAATGAAGACTTCACTAAGCTGCCACCCTGGACTGCTTTCTATTTCCGACTGCGAATTACTGGGCACCTTCTCCACATTATACCTATCTTTGTAGTTGATCACAGTATCAATAATACAGTTCATCTGTTTCATCAGTTTGGGGAATTTGGTGACAGTTTTTTAGCTGGAGAGCAGCTTCATCTCTTCTTAGTTTTTTCTACACCTTCTTTCACAAGATCTTTATTCACATTTCTTTGTCATCTCCTCTTAAGTTGTACATCCTCTTTCATTTCTTCCAAATTGCTGTCTTCAGTGGCCCCTTAGTTTGCCTCTATAGTTTATGAACACAGATCTCCTTGCTTGGACCAAGTCTCTCCTCTAACTTTCAAATTTTACCCTAATCATTAGCAATTTTCTCTCTTGAAAATAATATATATATATATATATATATATATATATATTTGTTTCTGATTGAATCATCCCAGTCTTTTAAGATATTTTAAAATCCTTTCTTCATGTTTATTATTTTGATGCTGAATTGTCTACAATTGTTTTGTCATAGCTAAAGTAATCTGCACATTAAGGGCAATAAGAATCAGAAGACAAATAAAAATCTTTAGTCACTTTATAAAGCTCTCACAAGGCCAAGAGCAATAATACATTTGCTTTAATGAGATAATCATCATAATAATGATTTATGCTTTATTTGTACATGTATTGCATTTTCAAAATCACATGCACAATATTTCATATACATGCTGGATTATAAAAGGGATTCTGTTTGTGATCAAACAAGAAGAAAAAAATGGGAAAATGGTTACATAATGTAAGCTCATGTTATTATTTACATCTTGGAGTCAAGCACACTGTGCAGCATGTGCATTAAAATAAACACATTGTAAGCCACTTAGGAAAGGAGTTCCAGTTCCTTGTTTACATTAATCTTCTACCAAAGACCTGAATAGCAGAAACCCACAAAGCTCAAACCATTCTCCAGGAAAATATGGGAATATTCAGCTACAACATTGCATCTAGAAAACTTTATGGAAAATTCTTCCAACATGTTCTAATTTTTTTACTTTATTCTGTTCATATATTTGTTTTTAAAATTTTATTTCACCCAAAAAAAAATGCCAAACACAATTTAAGATCTAGAGGATGGTTTTCAATGGAAAAAAAAATCACGGGAGAAAAAAAAAATCTTCACAAACACACGCACAAAAAAGCATAAACAGTTTATAGCCCAACCAGTTATGATAAGCAACAAATCAAGAAGCTTGTCTTGGAAAATGTGACTTACACTGAGATAGCAGAAAGTTTGACCAATGTCGAGCTTAAACCTAGATATTTAAAACTGTGATATTTTTCAAAATGTTTAACTCATTCAGTCCCCTGGAAAATAGGTAAAAGGAGGAAAAAATTAGAGAGATCTGTGTTTATGGGAGCTTAAAAAAGTCAAGATACTTTTTTTATTTCCATAATACTAGTGAGAAGCCAGGGCTTCCTGCCCTCTCTTTGGACAAGCATTGTGTTACCCTGGGTAATGTGAATAGTTTCTCTGTACAGAAAGCAAGCCATGTTGGAAGGCTGAATTAGTGTAAACTTCGTAAAGTACCAGCTTGCCAAAAGGGATTTTTCCTGTTATCCTAGAAGGACAGCTGAAGCTCAAAGCAGCTGCAAGCCCATGCAGACACTAAGTGCATTCTTTCTTCAGTTTTTAGTTTTTATTAGTACATGTTTGCAGTACATAATGATTATATTCTTTGTGGGGAGTTCA
The DNA here is from genome assembly GCF_000260255.1 of Octodon degus. Classification (NCBI taxonomy): domain Eukaryota; kingdom Metazoa; phylum Chordata; class Mammalia; order Rodentia; family Octodontidae; genus Octodon; species Octodon degus. Next base: position 1,531,238 of record NW_004524664.1, on the reverse strand, counting down.
TACAGGTATACATTTCAATTCTCTTCTTATCCATTTTTTCCTTCTTTCCTCCCTCTCCACGTCTTGATCCCCTTTTCATTTGAAAAGGATCTGTTTCCCTACTTCTTAATATCTCTTTTATTTTTCTCTTTATTTGTATAAGAAAAATTATGCAACATCAAAGTGCATCCATTTTCCTATAATGACTCAAGTTTATCCTTCTTTATGACAGAGTAATATTCCACTGTGAACAAACATCATGCTCTCTTTATCTGTTCGTCTGCTGATGGACATATAGGCTTCTTCCAAGATATAGTTATTATGAACTGTGCAGCTATAGAAATGGGCATGCATGTATCGCTGACCATGATGACTTTATCTCTTTAAGGAAGATGCCTAGAAACAGAATTTCTGGGTATAAATGAAATTTCTAATTTTAGTTTTTTGAAGAATCTTCATCCTGATTTCCACAGTGGTTGTACTAGTTTACATTCCCACCAACAAAAGAAGCGTTCTTTTTACCCTGCAGCCTCACCACTATGTGTTGTTAATTGATTTCTTGATGATGGCCATTTTTTCTGGAAAGAGATGAAATCTCAGTATTGTTAAAATTTGCATTTCTCTTGGAAGAAAATGTTCAAATGAGGAGGGGAAGGAGAGAAGGGGTAGGGAGAAGAGAAAAAATGGAGAAGTGAGAAAAGAAGGAAAATGGAAACAAATCTTTTGTAAATGGGGAGATCAAGAGGGGTTGAAAGGAGGGGAGGGAATGGAAAAAATGATCAAGTTATGCCAGGTTCAGATTCTCTATGATGAATGTAATTAGGGATATCTAAAATGTACCAATAAAATCTGATTAAAGTAAAAAAATAAATTTGCATTTCTTTAACAGACAGATGCTGCATATTGTATATTTATTAGCTATTTGTACTTCTGAGAAGTGTCTATTTATTTTAGTTGTCCATGTTTTGATTGGGTCTTTTATTTTAGGTGACCTAATTTTTTTGCGTTCCTTGTGCATTCTAGATATTAATCCTCTATCTGAAAAATAGCAGGCAAGTTTTCCCTCTTGTGTAGGTAGTGCCCCATATTTTCTAAAAGATAAGCCAGGAATTGGTCATCTGCCAGCTCACAGTGAAAGTTGGGCCTGCAGAACCAATCCTGTCACTGTCATCCTCACTCACAAGCAATGTTGAAAAGAAAGTAAGAGGAGGAGGGAAAATGCCACTTTGGAGCAGCTGTATTCCCATAGGATGGAATGGGTGGGGCCTTTCCTCTAAGAGTCAAGGAAGGGATAATGTCCTGAGATCATTAACATTCACTGAGTACTTCTTTGAGGCTAAAGTTATAGCCAAGCGTGTGCCTATAATCCCAGTTACTTAGGAGGCGGAGGCGGAAGTATTGCAAATTCAAGGCCAGCCTGGGCAATTTAGTGAGATATTTTCTCAAAATAAATTTTGACTAAAGCCTGGGCCTTAGCTCAGTGGTAGAATACTTGCTTAGTATATGTGAGGCTCAGTGTCCAAGGCCTAGGTGTTTTTAAAGTTTATTAAATTTTCACAACAAATAAACAGACATTATCATTTTACTAATACACAATATTAGGTTAAAAAATCTATCTAGAGACTCCAGCTAGCAAGACAGGCAGCTGGACTTGTAACTGGATGTCCAAGTCTGCGCTTCACTAACATACTGTCTCAAGTGATGGACACAAGACTGGGATCTCCTAGAGAAGGGCCACAGAGCAGCCAGGGGCTCATTGGCTGAAGAAAGCTGATGCCAGATTGTTATGAATTCATCACAGTGTAAGTGAATTTGCTACCATAATCTTTTAATTCATAGTGCACTAGTACCCAAGTGCTTTTAAAAGATAGAGTTTAATTACATGCTATAAAAATGTGTGATTTGTACATTGTTTGCACAAATTGCTAGGTTGTGTGTAATTGCTAGGTATTTTGTACTATGCAATGAATTAGAATTAAAGAAATAACTAATTTAGAAATAATACAGTAATTTGTTAACAAAAAGAGATAAGAACAAAGAAATTTATATTTTCACAGATAATGTAAACTTTTTTTAAGTTCAAGGACAACAATTTCATAAATTTTGAGGTGACCAGGATCTTAAGTATTTCACAACTGTATAGTACACATACTGTATTATATCCCATTTAATTGAAATTTATGTGTCATGTAATTTATTCATTAAGTGTGTATTCTTGGTAGACTCACAAGTACTATTTATCTGTCACTGAAAAATAAAGTACAATCAACATATGCTATGTATCATTTTGTTGTTATGCTATTTTGTTCCTTCTCTTTTATGTGTGTACCAGATATAAAAATATTAAATGCAAATCTGTTAAGTTCTGGGTTTTTATTTATCTGGTATGTCTAGAATGGTCATCAAGAATGCCTATCATCTACCTTATCATTACAGCAGAAACACAGGATAATGGCTTGTCTGGACTTTCTCAGAATGACTCTTATCCTGTCTTGCTCTGACCTTGGCATTTCAGTTTCTTGCTTTCTTCTTCAGTGATTTCTTATTTCCCAGGTCTGCTCCCCAGTGCTCTCAGCACAGGAACTCAATTTTTATTTCCTAAGTCTCACTCTTCCAATGACTGGTTGTGTAGCCTCAGTAATCAATACTGAATCGCCTGTCTCTTGCTACAATCTAATCCTTGAGTCTGTGTTGCTAACCTACTCAGATGATACTTGAATAGACACCCTGAATCTGGAGCATGATTGTAACTGGGGATAATGGCACCCCACTTGCATCCATTAGCCCCTTGCCTTTGAGATCAGTTTTGTACTCACCTGCAGAATAGCATATCTGTATGCTCAGCTCTTGAATGACCACACTACTGACTTTTTCTCAAGCTCTTATTCAAGTAACTGTCTTCTTTGACCCCATGTGCATCTTTGAAGTGTATGCTTCATCTTCTTTTGCCTAACCTGCTCCACTAATTAAATTTTTAAAATATGTACAGAATGTTTATTATATTCCAGTCACTATGTTAGGTGATAAAGATACAGAAAGAAACTGGACAGTTAGTCAGGGGCGAAAGGCAGTTAACTATGCATGAGAAGTGTTAAGATACAAAAGTGAAGGAGTTTTTGAAATGGACAGAAGTGACACTTATCCAGCCTTTAAGTCTGGCAAATTTTTCTGAAAGAACTAAATTTAGCTATGTAGAAGGGTACAATATCAACACACAAAAATCATAGCATTCTTCTACGGCAATACTGAGAAAGAAATTAAGAAAATAATGCCATTCATTGTAGCATCAAGAAAAATTATATAGGAATTAACCTTAGCAAGAAAGTGACAAATAGCTCAGTGGATTAAAGCACCTGCAAGCAGGTGCAGGGGCCTGGAGTTGATCCCCAGGCCTGCCACGCCAGCCCCGCTCCTGGGGCACACTGAAATGGCAATTGAGACTGGGCGTGGTGCTGCATCCCTGTAATCCCAGCACTTGGGAGGCTGTAAACTGGCAGATCACTATGAGTCCGATCTAGTAGTGAGATCCTGAATACCCTGTACACCCTTCCCTAAAAAAAAAAAAAAAAAAAAAAAAAAAAAGAAAGAAAGAAAGAAAGAAAAAGAAAGAAAGAAAGTCAAAGAACTCTGCAATGAAAACTACAGCACTCTGAAAAAGAGATTGAAAAGAACATCAGAAAATGGATAGACAGAAACAATACTGCCAAACTGGCCATGCTTCCAAAACTGAATATAGATTAAAGAAATCCTAGTAAAGATGCCAATAATATGGGCCAGCAAAATAGCTCAGCAGACTAAGCACCTGCTTAGGCAAGTGCAGGGACCGGGATTTGATCCTTGGTACCGTATGCTGTGACAGCCCTGCCCGCAGGCATGCTGAGCCAGTGACAGAGTCCAGGCATGGTAGTACATGCCTATAATCCCATTATTGGGGAGGCTGAAAACAGGAGGATCACTATGAGTCTGAGCTGCATAGTGAGATCCTGTACCAAATACATTAAAATTAAAAAAAATCCTCAGAATAACAGAAAACAGTCCTAAAATTTACATGGAATAAGAGACACAGAATAGCAAAAGTAATCCTGAGCAACAGAAACAAAGCAGGAAGCTTCATAAGCCCAAACTTCAAGCTATACTACAAAGCTACAGTGATAAAAACTGCATGGTATTGGCAATAAAACAGACATGTGAATCAGTGGAACAAGAACAGAGAATGCAGAAACAATTGTAGGCACATTTAGCTAATTGATCTATGGCAAAATGGCACTGGAAAAACTGGCTAGCTACATGCAGAAGATTGAATCTAGACCCATATCTTTCACCAGGTACTAAACTAAAATCAAAATGAATCAATGGTCTAAAAGTTAAAACAGAAATCCTAAATGTGCTGGAAGATATCTAGGCACAACTCATGAAGACACAGGCATAGGTAAGGATATCTAGAACAGAAAACAATGCTAAGGATCCATAAATGGGATCACATTAAAATAAAATGCTTCTGCACAGCAAAGGAAACAACCAGCAGAGCAAAGAGACAAGCTATAAAATGGAAAAAAAAATTGGCCAGCTATTTCTCAAATGGATGAGTAATATTTAGAATATATAAATAATTTTTTAAAGATCCTCCAAAATAAGATACACAATAAAAAACTGGGCAGCTGGTGCCAGGTACAGCAGCGCGTGCCTGTAATCCCAGCACTCAGGAGAGTGAGACAGGAGGATACCATGAATTCAAAGTGAGCATGGACAACATAAATAAGTTTAAGGTAATGCTGTACTATACGTAAGACCCTGTCTCAAGAAACAAAACAAAAAAGGGCAACTGAAATAACTAAGCATATCAAAGGTAGTACAAATGGCCAATAAATATGTGGAAATGCTCAACATTTTTGGTCACTAGAAAAATGCAAATTAAAACACTGAGATTTCAACTTATTCTAGTAAGAGTGGCTGTAATCAAAAAATCAAACAATAAGCAAAGCTTCAGGGAGAAACAAACCCTTCTACATTGTTGGTGAGAATGTAAACTAGTACAATCATTATCTAAATCAGTGTAGAGATTCCTAAAAGCAAAACAAAAAAACCAAAAATCCACTAAAAATAGAAATTCTTTTAATCCCAGCTATTCCCTTTGTAGGTGTCTTCTTCTTCTTCTTTTTTTTTTTTTTTTTCTTCCTCGAATGCCTTCAGGGCACTTTTGGCCAGCGGGAGAGTTGTGAGGTTCGAACTCCAGGAACCTGAGGCTGACAGCTTTGTGGAAGCAGCCACTTAAAGGACTGAGCTAGGGCCAGGCCCCCTGTAGGTGTCTTCTTGAAAGAATTACAGACATCATGTAGTGATACATGCATACTCATGCTTACAGCAGCGCAACTCATGACAGCTTAATCTTGGAAGCAGCCTATGTATCTGTCCATAGATGAACGGATAAAGAAAAAGTGACACACACGATGAAGCCCCAGTTGAGACCATTATGTTGAGTGGAATAAATCAAACACACAAGCTTAAATATCATAGTTTCTCCTATGTGAGAAACTCAAAATATAAACGGAGCAAAATAAAAGATAAGAGGAATTAGAGAGACGGATCTTTTTCATGAGAGAACCAAGAGATGGGGGAGGGAAGAAAAAAGGGGAGCCCGGGGGGGGGGGATGGATAAGAATTAATGTGTTCTGTACCTGTACCAACTCCCCATGAGCAATGCGATCATTTTGTGCTGCAAATACGTACCAATAAATTTTTTTTTAAAACTTACTGAAAGAAGAGAGGAACTATGGTTTGAAGAATGAATCACAGGAGTCAGCTTTGGGAAAGCAAGTGAAACAGCGATGTTCCAGGTATAGGAAAGGGCTAATGCAGAGTCCCAAAGGCTCAGAAGGAAGGATGCTACTGGGAAATTGAAATTAAAGTGCCTGGAGGTAAAGTGCAAAAGTGAAGCTTGACAACAGGTAACGTCTGAGTTCTGGTTCTACCATGTACTTTTGTTCTATTATCTTTGAAAATTATTTTTTTATCTCTCCTAGCAACTGAAATTGTGTATAATACCTCTGATGGTTTTCTCCCCAAACTGTTACCTCCAGCTGCTGGAGCAACCACCATTCTCATCATTCTACTCTGCTTCTATGGGTTCAGTTTTTACAGATTCTGCAAAAGAATGAGACGGTGGAGTATTCATCTTTCTATGTCTGGCATATTTCACTTAATAACCTCTGAATTCAACTATGTTATCAAAATGACAAGAATGTCTTCTTTTCAAATGTTAAATAGCATTTCATTAAATATATATATTCCATTATATATGTATATATTAAATTTATCTACTGATAAACAGAGGTTGACCCTTTATCTTACTTAGCTAGTGCTAACTACGCTGCAATGAATATGAAGTGTAGGTGTCTTTTCCACATTCTGATATTATACTCTAAACATACTACGGGCCAGGCATGGTGATGCATGCCTGTAATCCCAGCACTCAGGAGACTGAGGCAAGAGGATCTCTGCAAGTTCAAGGCCAGTCTGGGCTACATGGTGAACTCAAGGACAGCCTGAACTGCACAATGAGACCAAAAAGGAAGAAAGAAAAGTAAAAAAAGACTTTCCTGTACCATCTCTACAATACTTTCTTGTGGATCAATGACAGTGCACTAGTTGGCCTTGTGCCCTGTGGAGCCCTGACAAAATTACACTTCAGTTTGTGGTTTTTTTTTTTTTAATTTATAAAGATGCTTCCTTTGTAGGACATATACTGATACCCATGACAATTCAAGTTATATTGATTTTTTAAGGCTTCCATAACAAAGCACCACTGGTCAGTCAGCTTAAACAACAGAAATGTATTTTCTCATTGTTCTCCACACAGTTCTGGAGTCTGAAAGGCTATTTCCTAGGAATCATCAGGTTTGGGTTCTTTGGAACCCTCTCTCCTTGGTTGGCTGACAGATGGCTGCCTTCCTCCTGCCCCCATATACTCTTTAGTAAGTCCCTGACTGATAAATGAATTCCATCCTGGGAGAATATTGGCAAGTCAGATTTTTTCCTAAGTCTGACAAAGTAAGCCTTATATATTATGCCTGCAAAAGTTTGCAACTCAAATGGTCAGAAGTCAGGGACTTATTTATTGTACTCTGTGTTTCCCTGACACCTCTCTGAGTCTAAATTTTCTTTCCTTGTAAGGACACCATTCAGATTGGATTATAGCTATCTCTAACAGCCTAATTTTAACTTAATAAGGTCCTATGTCCAAATATGACCACATTAGTAAATACTTGGATTAGGACTACAGCACATGATTGGAGGACATAAAAGTATTTTCTGTAGAACAACTCTGTGAATTATCCACAATAATCGACCCAATGCATAGTGAGTTCCTATCTCCCAAAATCTGTCTTATTGGCAGAATAAGCAGCTGAAATTCTTGAGTGAATATCTGACTACTTTACAAAACCTCAGCTAGTGAAGAGGGTACCATAGAGAAGAACTGTCACAGAACACACATTTTGTCTGAAAATAGGGAAGTGTTCAGATAGGTGACTCCAGGTAATCTTGGCTGTTCTCAGCCTATGGGAAGAAATTTGGGAAAGACCTGGCTTTAGTCTTGAACAATTTCATCTATAGGCAACAGCAAAAACTTGAATCCTTTTCTATCACATATGGATCCTTGTTCAATTGTTCTGGAACAGATAATTCCTAATGGGTTACTTACACTTCTCTGTGTTCTGCAAGCAAAGCTTACGTTTTATTTTTTTAAGGTTGTTTGTATCGTAAAGAGGCTTGGAAGATAGTGATGGGGTCTTCCTGTGGAACCAACAGTAGTTTAATTTGCTGGGCACTAAACAAAGATAACATCTCCTTCTGGGGCAAAGCTTGGGGATATTTGCTTGATTTGTTTGTAATCCATTATAAAATACTGGGTCATCCTAAGCTGGGATTTCCAGTTGTGACATAGCCCACTGTCTGTGCACATTCCTCCTGGGCAGTTCCCTACTGTCTTCTTGGTATTTGGGGATAAGTGACATTGATACAAGCATAAACTCATGATCCTGGCTCAGAAGTCTTACTCATATTGTCTGCCAGGGTTCATGCCAGCTAACTTACTGGCTTGAAAATAGAGTAAAATCATAAGCCCTTTACAATTTTGATAGGCATCAGCATTTTGGAAAGCCACCAGGTGGTTCTAGCAAGTAACTCTGACTGAGAATCACAGTCTTCCAAGAGTATCTACTGTCAGGCTTCCGTTAGCCTTCTATCTTGATCTTTCTTTCACTGTCTTGACTAATCTTTACTGTAGTTTTTACCTTAGACTCCAATTTTTATTTCTTTGCCCCTGGGGCTGTTCCCAAGTCTGTCTTACCTGGCTGTCCCTGCTTCCTTTTAGCCCCATGCTCTAAAGTCATGGGCTGCCCTTGTCCTACCCTTCTCAACACTACAGGACAGTGTCTCCAGCTTCCTTCTGACCCCTGAGGATGACAGAAGCACCAGATGCTGAGGATCAAGATTCTGGACAATGGCCAGTTAAGCCATTTATCATCTTGTAAAAGGCAAATAACACAAGATGCTGGACAATAGGGGGTCAGGAGCCAGGGCAAGGAGCCTGAGCAGAAAGAAATCAGGATCTTGGTAAGGAGGGAAAAAGAGAGCATTTTACTAAACTCAAAATTGTATGAATCCCACAAATCTTATGTCTTCCATTGGTGAAACACAAAAATAAAGATATCTGCATTCCTATAAGCAGGGTATCTCATTGGCATCACAATCTTTCAGTTATACTTATACTCAGATATCTTTCCCAATTTATTTTTACTTATCTTGCTATTCCTATCTCTATATACTGCTTTATATTTATTCATAAACATGAGCATCTGGTGTTCTATGAACTTGATAGTCAACAAAGATATAGTGTAATAAGCATCATCCCAGGCCTTGCACAGTGCCCAGCTAATTGACCAAAATAGACTTAAAAATGGAGAAATGATAATGGATTATAGTAGTGCAATACTAGTAATGTGACATCGCTAGCCATTCGTGAAATGCAAATTAAAACTACATTGAGATATCATCTCACCCCAG
>NW_004524664.1:1518379-1520466 GCF_000260255.1 Octodon degus | reverse complement strand
ATAGATATATAGTTGCATTCTCTTAATGAATAGAATGATTTGTTCTAATGGTGTTTGTAAATAGGATCACAAGTCTGCATCTTGTATAGCAATTAACCATTAAGAAGAATATATGCAGTGTATTATCTGTTGAAACTGTACTTCCGATTTGATTTGAAACTGTCTCATTGCTATATGTTTATCAATAAAACTTTGAAAAAAAACTAGCAATGTGAAAACAAAGCACTCTAGGTGGTATCCTCTTTGTTTCTAAAAACTGTGTACTCTAACAGAAGTTTTTTTACTTCCAGCAGAAGTTAAAAGAACAATATTAATAAATGTGCATAGATCACTATGAGTTCAACACTAGCCTGTGCTACATAGTGAGTTCAATACATTACCAGTCTAAACCCTATAACAAGACCCTGTCCCAAAAAACAAAAAAACAGTGTCTTTCCCTTTCATAATATCTATTTTAACTTTTGGGTTTTATTTACTCTTTCAGTTTCTTGCACTAGAGAGACAATGAGGGAAAGGAGAAAAGAAAGAAAAAAGGGGATGTGTGTGTGTGTGTGTGTGTGTGTGTGTGTGTGTGTGTGTGTGATAGCTAAGATAATAGTGCTACTAATTTCTGTTGGTTTATGGAAAGAAATAGTTAATGCTTAATCTTTTTTCATCAATTTTGCATGTTTATTGCTGGTATCAGAACAAGTACTTTGAAGATTACAATATGCAATACAGTAATCAATGTTTATTTCTTATCCTCTTGTTTTGATTTTTTTTTTTTAGCAGAACTGGGGATTGAACTCAGGCCCTTGTGCTTGCCTGGGAAGTGCTTATTCTACTGAGCCATCTCCTCAGCATCATCTTGTTTTGAAATTATGTGTCATTTTTAATGCTTTTAATCTTTTTCTTCTCTTTAAAATAAAAAAATAAACAAGAAAAAGTACATATCAGAAAGAAAAGTATGCAATACGATAGAAGACATTTTAAATTGATTTACTGTTTCATGTTGTTTGTGGCATGAGTATATATAAAAGTTAGTGAGAATATCACTGAGCCTGACCTGCATACTGCCTCTTGCTGCCAAGGTCAACTATACCATCCTCCTCTCCTCTGTCAAGGAGCTGGATTTCCTTCTCATGCAGAAGCTGCGCAATCTTGACCTGTTGCTGTTTGACCCGGGTCTCCAGCAGGTGCACCTGTGCTCTGAGCCGCGCTTGCTCCTGGGAACAGTTCTCTGCGTCCTGTGAATAATGTGCATCTCATCATCATGAAAAATAAATGCTGCTAATAATTTGGATAAATCAGTTATTTAATTTTTTTCTCCAACTCCTAATAAGAATATGATTATGTTATTCCAGAAGGTTTACGGGATCTGAGGAATGTCCACTGTTCAACATGGAGATTGATAAGCTGGAACTGATGGTCAAGAAAGCTCTGAGACGGCGACTGAGACAGGGTGTAGTGGCACTCGCCTGTAATCCCAGGACTTGGGAAGCTGTGAACAGGAGGATCACCACAAGTCCAATCTACACAGTGAGACCGTGTGCACCCTGTACACCCTGTCCTAAATACAAAAAAAAAGAGTATTATTCCAATGGTAAAGTGCTTTGAAAAGTTTAAATACTATTTGCCATTTGAAGAGTAAGAAATCAAAGCTTGTGCCAAAGATTCTGAACTACAGAACTATAAGGGTATAGTACACAATAATCAGAATGACTATACCAGGAGCTTTGATTTCCATAGCAATAATAAGGCAGGAGTGGGTTTCATCCAAATAGAAAGCCTCCCTCATGAATACCTCATGGGTAGGAGGAATCAGATGTCCAATCCAGTTCAAGAACCAAGCTCTCAGTCTCCACATGATACCACCTATGCATTTTACAGTGAAGTGCTGTGCAGAAGCTCATAGTATCATTAGTATGTTAACCCCTAAAGTAAATGAGGCTTTTGAATGACTCTAAGTAAACTATGGCTTTAAAATGACCAGTGCTTCTAACTAGACATGTGATTATAAAAGATTGTTAATTCAGACACTCACATCCTCCAGTACCTCACTCATCTACCTGTTGCTGGAAAGTCTACTGGAGTTATTTTAATTCATA
>NW_004524664.1:1513334-1518189 GCF_000260255.1 Octodon degus | reverse complement strand
AATATGCTACATTATAATAATGTATAACACATGGTCATATTCAATATATATAACTTTCTGTTCCTGTCATTATGTACAACCTTCTGTATTCATTCTACAAATAACTCTGAGGACCCACTGCATTCCAGGCACTCTGCAACACCATCACAATGGCCAATTCAAAATGCTTTTTTGAATAAAGGAAAGAGATTATATTGCCTCCCTATAAAAGACTTTTAATACACTTCATGAGAAACCAATTATTATAACACCCTTAGTCATGTCCAGACACAGATTTATCAAAAAGCCAAATTTTACCTTAAGCAAATTTAATAGCTTTCAAAACATCTCAGACTTAAGCTGTATTCAAAGTGTAGATTTCAGGAGAGGCATTGAACCTCAAACTGAAAGTCATAGAGCAATAATCAGTGATAAAAAGCCTCTTCCTCTCATCTCTGGCCCAAGTCACTGAATCTCTGCCATTTTTTAATAATTATTTCCTATTTATTCTTCATACCCTTATGGTTTGTATGTAGTTATCCCCAAAAGGCTCACGCAGTCTTAGATGGGGCTTTTTCACAGGTGGCTGAATCTAGAGTGTGTGGTGCTGGGACTAAGGACATGTAATTACTACATCAGTACACTTATTGTGTTTAGCACCCCCTAATCCCAGTAGTCTGGGCAAGGTAAAAGGGGAAGAAAGATGCTTATGTTAAGGCCCTTGTTGCTTCTGCTACCTATGGGCACAATGAACTCTTCTCTGTGATGCACCCTTGCCAAGCCATCCTAACTTGGATCCAACAAATTATGGAAATAAACCCCTACAGACTGTGAGCCAAATAAAACTTCTCCCCTTTAACTTTGGGTGTGAGGTAGATTGTCTCAGCAGTGAGAGAAAAGTAACTAAGGGAGCCCTCTAATGACACTTTGATCTATCCTATTTGAGTGATTCACTTAGCTCCTTAAGCTACATAGCCTAAACAGTGAAGAACATCTTGTGGTGCCTGAATCCTGTGTGCTTCATAGCAGTAGAAAACTGTTATATATAATTCACTAATGCAATTTAAAAATGATTGGTGGGACTACTATACAAGCCAAGTATGCCCAATCTTGCAACTGCATACATAGGTTACATAAAGTTTACGAGTTTTTCTTTTCCCAGAATTCTGAGTAAATGGGTATATTATTTTTTAGAGGCAGATACAAGTTTACTATAAATAATTTTAAATATTTTGTATAAATTTGACGTGATGTCAATGAACCTCTGTAATACCAGTAATCTGGAAGGCTGAAACAGGAGGATAGCAAGATCAAGGCCAGCCTGAGCAATTTCGTGACTCAGTAAGACCCTGTCTCAAAATTTAAGACGTTTACAAAAGGCTGGGTATACTGGGCTGGAAGATAGCTTGGAAGCCTAAATGCCTGCCTGGCAAACTCAAGGACCCAGGTTCAGTCCCCAGTACTGTATGCCGTGCTGGCCCTGCGCTGAGCCAGCCACTGAAACCTAGCATGGTGGTGCATGCCTGTAATCCCAGCACTGGGGAGGCTGAGACAGGAGGATCATGATGAATTGAGCTGCATAGTGAGATCCTGTACCAAATACATAAATGAAAGATTTTTTTAAAAAATGGCTGGGACTAGAACTCAGTGCAAAGTCTCTGGGTTCAATCCCCATTACCATACCCTCATCCAAAGAGGAATAATGAAGAGAGGAGGAGAAGGAGGAGGAAGAGGAAGAGGAGGAGGAGGAGAAGGAAGAAGAAGAGAAGGAGGAGAAAAGAGTCTGGGTAGTCTACACTAACAAAGTCTACACTAACAAGTGTTCAGTATTAGAAAGTCCAAGGTCAATTCTAATTACTAAATTCCCATTATTATGGGGGTTTTTCCTGTATTTTAGGAGTCTACAGGGTGTTCAGAGTCTCACTATTAGATCAGACTGCTAGTGATTCTCCTGTTTACAGCCTCCCAAGTGCTGGCATTACAGGAGCATGCCACCACACCCAGTCTCATTCATCATCTCAGTGTGCCCCGGCAGGGCCGGTATGGCGGGCCCGGGCATTGAACCCCAGCCCCTGAGCCTGCTTGCAGACGCTTTAATCTGCTGAGCTATTTGGCCAGCCCCAGCTAATATTATGTTTTAAAAAAGAAATTATCCAGCAAATTTTTAAAGTACTTGTTGTGAACATGAGTTTTTACTTAAAAACATTCTTTTTAACATTTTCTCAGTGTTCCTGTGTGCCAGGTGCTGCTACAGAATTTTTTCACTTTCCCCAGTTTTAGTTGAATTATTCAGTGACAAGGGACTACAGGTTTTGTGCAATATAAAACAAAAGCCAGCTCAGAGCAGGCATTGCATACACAATAGAAGTGTCCACTATCAGCTTACCCAGCTTTCCCCAAACGTTATCAGAACAGTGGCAACAATGATGAAACCAAGTGTCTTCACCATTTTCCCCATTGAAAGAACTGCAAAAACAAAAACAATTTTTAAAACTGTTTTTCCCTTTTACTGGAGATTGACAGGGCCTTCAAATGCTAGGCAAGCACTCTGACACTGGACCCATGTCCCCAGCTTTGAATTTTGTCAGCATATCACCTTTGAATTTTTCATGAGGCCACAGTGGGATTTAGATTCAAGTAGCTCCAGGAGGTCTGATGAGACTCCAGGTAATACCTAATCTTTGGGTCACCTAGAAAACTGTTACAGATGTCACCAACCTTCTATCTTCACAAAGTGATAAACTTTAAATAGAGTGATACTTGCTGAATGACACAAATATAAAAGAAATTCTCATTCTTGAAGAGATCCTTCCTGGATAATGGAGTGGAAAAGGTACAGGCTATGTAAGCAGAAAGACCTGGCTCCGTATTTTGGCTAAGACACACCCTAAGAGACCTCAGGCAACTTACTACAGTGCTCCTGATCTATGAAACAGAAATAATTTCTATTACTACATTGCAGGACCGTGGAAATTTGGAGATAATTTCTAGATATGCCTGTAATATAAGTGATAAATTAATAGTAACTCACTTTGAATATGGAGGATTATTTTTATTTTTAAAAGAAGAAAGTTATAACAAACAGGAGGTGATATGCACTGTTTTTTTCTTGCTGCCTTAATGTTTAGGCAAGCAAACAGGATTAGCAGAAAATAATAAGCTCCACTTGACATTTGGAGAAAAATTAACTTTACACAAAGGAGATCAAACCCAGGACCTTGCACATCCTAAGCAAGCACTTTACATGCCCAATACTTAAATCAACATCAGAGTTATTAGTCTTGGTGAAAAATTTTCTTCAAATTCAGAATACTTTCTGTATGCTGCCACAAGGGTGAGCTTTCACAAATTTTAAAAACCAAGAATCCTGTAAGAATGAGAAAATACTTGCATAATCTTCAAAAAAAATTTTAAAAGATATTGATTAAAGTGCCTGCAAGCAGGCACAGAGGCCAGGGGTTCAATCCCCAGGCTTGCTTTACCAGCCCTGCCCCCAGGGCATGCTGAGATGTTGAGACTGGGCATGGTGGCACGTGCCTATAATCCCCGCTCTTGGGAGGCTATAAAAGGCGGATCATTATGAGTCCCATCTAGTAGTGAGACCTTGAATATTCTGTAGACCTTTCCCTAAAATACAAAAATAAAATAAATAAATAAATTTTTAGAAAAGATAATGAAATTAACTAAATGATTTGTTAATCCGTTTTTATGTTTATATCCCTTTATCATTTGTCCTATTAATGAAGTAGTTTCCCCACTTTGATATAACTGAAAAAATAATACACAAATTGATGAGATCTCTTGGGAGTTTTAAGAAAGATCTCCATGTCCCTGGCATTAAACCCAATGACCAAAGTGACAGCAAGTCTTAGACACTTTTAAAGAATCCATGTTGATTCCACCACTTAGCAAATTGTGGAAGCCAGTGAGGTAAGAATTTAATAGACAAAAATCCCTTTTGTGTCTGTGCCAACAGGTAGTTCTTAGTCCTTCTGAAGCCAATAAAAATAGTTACAAAACTGGAGGAGTATCACTTGAATTAGGTGACAAAATTAGAGAGTGCTGCTTTGATTATAAAATATGATGGAAATTTTTAGACTATATGAAGATGATTTTACTTCACACAGTTGTACTGCTAAGTCTTCTTTGTAACTTTCCTAGAATAATACCGTGTTTTTCTAAGCACTATCTAAATTGATCCATGAACATTCTGAAAAAGTAGGTAGATAAATCAATCAAAAGGGCTAAGTCAGTTCTTTAAAAGTCACAAAGCTGGTATATGAAGACCTGGCGACTGCAGGGTTTTCCATCCTGAAGGCAAGGGCCCTCATAGAGCTCTGCGGGGCCTTGCCATTCTGCTCCTGCAGCACGCAGGAAATGGGCTGCGGAGAAGGCCTGCAACTCGGCCTTCTCGGTCCAACAGGACTCTCACTTCTGAACATGCTGAGACTGGATTTTGAATCATATGCCCTTCCACAAGAACATTAGGTTAACCTAGCCAGAAAAGACACAGCAACACAAAAGCAGAAGCACCCTGGGACTGGCAGTGTTAGCAAGAGTCTACTGATCATCAGCTACCAACTCAGTACATGCTAGGTGCTATGGAAAATATAGTAGCCTCAGTCAGACAATATGTTGGAGAAGTGAAAACAAATAGTAAAATGGTAATTTAAAGCTATCTACACATGCCCCGCTGGGCCTGCCCCTGGTGCACTGAGCCTGCCGCTGGTACCTGGTGTGGTGGCACATGCCTGTAATCACAGCACTGGTGAGGCTGAGACAGGAGGATCACTACGAGACCAAGCTGCACAGTGAGACCCTGTACCAAACATATAAATTAAGAGAGAGAGAGAGAGAGAGAGAGAGAGAGAGAGAG
>NW_004524664.1:1454756-1513234 GCF_000260255.1 Octodon degus | reverse complement strand
AGAAAGAGAGAGAGAGAGAGAGCAAGCAGGCAGGCAGGCAAGCTATTTAATCAGGTATACATGAAATCATATGCAATTAAATATAGAACTAAACTTTTCCAAATAACCCCTAAGATAGGATGTATAACTACTTCCTCCACTTTAACCCCATAATACTACTTTGCCATATCCATTGTGCACTAGGCAACTGTTTTCACGCCTACTGCACTCTAGGCACTGTGCCAGGTGACAGAATTATCATTTCACTGGTGCTTTGCTTGTCATTCTCTACTTTCCTTTGTGCTTTACAGTAAGATTGTTGAAAACAAAGGCCATACTGTGCTTATTGTTCTACCCTCAGCATTTAATGCATTGTGGTAATGCCTGTAAAAATGCAGTTGTTGCCTCTGTAGAAATCATTCCCCAGGAAGTAAACCCTTTCCAGAAAAGAAAATGTTATTTCCAAGCCTTAAAACTAGTCCATTTGTACTGACATACTTTCTACCTTCATAGAAAAACAGAAGTCTGGGTGTATATTTCAAATTAAGTGCCAAGAGGAACTGTGGCCTTTAACTAGAGTAAAAATCTAAGTTTGTATTTTTTTTTTCTCACAAAACCCAACTAAAACAAGAGGAAAACAAATAAAGTGAAAGACAACTGGACAAAGTAAAAAAGAAAAGTTGAGGGAAAGATCCTGGGTGTGAGATGACAAAAGGCCTCTGGGGGATTTGGCCAACAACTGCATAGGAAGCTGTGGCCCCAAGCTTGGGCCAGGCGAGGGCCACTGGCAGAGTGCAGGTGCGTTGGGCCACACCAGTCCTTCCATCAGTCCTGAGTCACCAGGTGAATACTGCTTTCTCAAGACAGCAGACAAGGCAGATGGGCTCATTAGATTGGCTTGCAATGGAGGCCAAGCCAGGGAATTTCGGGGTAGCCCGACAGCCCATGTGCTGGAGGCTGTTGCAGGCCAGGCTCCTAAGGGCCATGGACTGCATCTCCACCTTGCCAGCTGCAGCAGAACTCCTCCCACCGATATGCTGGCTAGAAAGGCAGGACTCCCCCTGGAAGGCCTAAGGAGCCTCAGATGGGCTGCCTGCAAAGACTGACACTGAAGCCTTGACTGGTCATTCTTCAAAAAGCCCACTTGTTGGCAAGCTTCATTTATGCCCACAAGAAAAATATAGGCATAACCAACATTTTGTTTGTGTCTTTTAAAGCTTTTCTCTGAAAAAAGTCGTACTGTAATTCTCTCTTCTCTCTCTCTCTCTCTCTCTCTCTCTCTCTCTCTCTCTCTCTCTCTGTGTATGTTTTGAGATGAGGTCTGCAAAACAAAGTTTTTGAAACAAAGTTATTTTTTGCAGGAAATGGAGAGCTCCTTTTTAATGGATTGAGAATTTAATTTTGGTAAATTTCTAAAAATGTGGAGGTTGAGGGCCGGGGAGATGGCTCAGTGGAATAAGTGCTTCCCTGGCAAGTGAAAGGGCCTGAGTTCAATCCCTGGTTCCACCAAAAATAAATAAATAAATAAATAAATAAATAAATAAATAAATAAATGTAAAAAATAAAATTGTGGAGGTTGATTATGGTGATTGCTGCATTCTGTGCTTAAAAATAATTTTTAAAAATCATTATTGTAGTTTAGACCTGGGAGTCTCCCCAAAGCTTCATTTGTTTGAAAAGTGATTGGATCATGGGTCACCATACTCATTAGGAGACCGGTCTGCTGATGAGTCCATTACTGACTTGCTGTTAGAAGGTGGGGGTCTGAAGGGGTCATGGGGCGTGGCCTGGAAGGGCAGCATGCCTTCCTCCCTGCCCTTTCTGTTCCCTGACCAAAGTAGCTCTCCTGCACCAGGTCCTTTCGCAGCACTGGTTCTGCGTTGGAGCCAGCTGACCATGGACAGCAACATGAACCAAAGGGCTCCTCTCCTTCCTTGAGTTATAGATATTTTGTCCTCATGACATGAAAATGAATAGCACAATGACAAATTTTATGTGGTATCTATTCTATCACTAAGATCCGCCCCAAATAGTTATAGAGATATCTGTGGGCTATTTCATCATTTGAAATTATGTAGTATATTTTGACTTCTAAATATCTGAGCAAATTTTATGCCTTAATCATTGTGGCTAAATGTTTGTAATTGAATAGTTGAGAAGGCTAGATCAGTTATAAATTGCAGATGGTTTATTAAAAAGTAATACTACTCATTTAAACTTAATGAAAGCAGGCAAAGAATATCTGAAGAGGAAGGCTAAAAAGAAAAATAATAATGAATGAGAATGAGACAGTATCAGCATACATTTTCTAAATATTCTTAGGCACTGATTTAAAAGCAAAGAGACTCTAGTCTTCTGATCTCTACCACCAGAAAGATCGCCAATTTAGTCAGGCATTATGGCACATGTCTATGATCCTGAGGCTGAGGCAGGGGGATTACCATGAGTTCAAGGTGAGCCTCAACTATAGAGTGACAACCTGTCAGAAAACAAAAAAAAATCTAACATGCTTCAATATCTTCCTTCACAATAAGAGAACAGTACTTTATTTTATTTTATTTGTATTTTAGGGAAGGGTCTACAGGGTGCTCAGGGTCTCACTACTAGATGGGACTTGGAGTGATCCATCTGTTTATGGCCTTCCAAGAGCTGAGATTACAGGTGAGTGCCACCATACCCAGTCTCAACTGCCAACTCAGTGTGCCCTGGAATTGGGGCCAGCATAGCATGGCAGGCCTGGAGGTCGAACCCATGGCCCCTGCACCTGCTTACAGGTGCTTTAATCCACTTAGCTATTTGGATGGCCCTGAGAATAGTATTTTAATGATGGCAGAGAAAGATTTCTGAATAGGCCCAGGAGGTGATTGGATTACATAGAAACTGCCCTAATAAATGGATTAATCCATTTAAGAATTAGTGGGTCAGTGGATTATCAAGGAAGTGGCTTTGTTATAAGAGCTGTTCCTTCTCTGTCTCACTGTGTAATATCTTCTACCATGCCAAAACCCAACAGGAAGTCCCTCACCAAATGTTGAGCAGATTTCAAGGCTATGAACTAAATAAACTTTTATTTTTCATAAATTAGTCTGTTATATCCACCATAAGACTTTACAAAATCTTCAATACCCCACTTTCACATTTTCCTTCCCAATGTTGTTTTCGAGTCCTGTTTGTTCTGGCCACGTTGGACACTTTAACATTTTGTAGACACACCAAAACACCCATACTTGGAAGCAACCAAAATGCCCATCACCTGAGGAATGGATGAAAAAGATGTGGTATTTTTACACAATGGAGTATTACTCAGCTATAAAGAATGATAAACTTGAAGCCTTCATATATAAGTGGATGCCACTTGAAGATATACTCATAAGTGAAATAAGCAACACCTACATGTGTAAATATGGTATAGTCTCCCTAGTGTAAGAACTCAAAAGAAGAAATAAAAATTGAAAGGTATAGCACAACTAAATGGAAAGCAAGAATTTAAGGATTAAACAATGAAGAGAGGGCAAGGAGAAAACCTAGGAAACATGGGAGGGGCAAACATGGGAGAATCTCCATCAGGTTTTTAAACTAGCAGTTAATTGGTAGGATTCTCACCCTGACTAACTATATACGCTAATACATGTGATTAAGCAACTGCACAGAAGATAGCAATGTGTAATACTAAGTGGACCATGCTTGGAATCCCTGTCATTCAGGCCTTCTAAAAGCATACTGCTTCCAAGGTCATATCAATTACTGCTATACTCTCTCAAGTAAATGTTTGTTAAAAAAAAAAAAAGTAATAAATGAAAACAAAAGACAAGAAAAAAATGTCAAAGGACTGTTCTGCTACAATGTTGTAGATGGTTAGATTTATAATTTCCGTGTCAAGATTTGTAATTATTTATTTCTGTTTATTACTATTATTTTTAAATTATTTTTCACATTCTGTAGGGATTTAAAGTTTAGCATATCCAAATTTGGAAAAAAATCGTGACAAATAAGTACTCAGACAAAGGTCTGCTCTCTACAATTTATAAAGAACTAAAAAACACTAGGGCCCCAAAATTTAAAGACCCAGTCCAGAAATGGGCATCTGAGATGAACACACACTTCTCAGAGGATGATATTAAAGAAGCGAATAAATACATGATAAAATGCTCCACATCACTAGCCATCTGTGAAATGCAAATTAAAACAACATTGAGATATCATCACCCCAGAAAGAATGGCTATTATAAAGAAATCAACCAACAACAAATGTTGGAGAGGCTGTGGGGAAAAAGGAACCCTTCTCCACTGCTGGTGGGAATGTAGACTGGTGCAACCGTTATGGAAATCAGTGTGGAGACTCCTTAGAAAACTAGGACTGGAAATCCCATTTAAACCAGCTATTCCTCTACTGAAAATTTTCCTGGCGGATCTGAAAACATCTTATCATAGTGATATATGTGTGCCTATGTTTATAGCAGCACAATTTGTGATAGCCAAATCTTGGAAACAACCAAGATGCCCATCACCTGAGGAATGGTTGAAAAAGATGTGGTATTTTTACACAATATAGTATTACTCAGCTATAAAGAATGATAAACTCAAAGCCTTTATACATAAGTGGATGCCACTTGAAGATATACTCATAAGTGAAATAAACCAGATACACATGTGTAAATATTACATAGTTTCCCTAGTATAAGAACTCAAAAGAAGAAATACAAACAGAAAGGTATAATACAACTAAAAGGAAAGTAAGAACTTGAAGACTAGACAATGAAAAGAGAGCAAGGAGAAGAGCTAGGAAACAGGACAGGGGAAGCCATAGTTATATGTAGAAGATGGGTAAGGTAATGATCCTGAGAATCTTCAGAAGATTTTTGAGGCTAGCAGTTAATTGGAATGATTCTCACCCTGACTAACTATATATACTGATACCTGTGAACTAGGCAACTTCACTGAAGATGGCAATTTGTAATAGTAGGTTCATGCTTGGAGTGCCTGTCATTCTGGTCTTCTGAATATGGGATGCTTGTCCAGACATGCCAGTTGCTGCCGTGCTGTCTCTCAGGTGAGACTGTTCAAAAAGAAGGGGGTGATGAATGAAGGCAGGAGACAGAAAAAGGAATGTTGCGGGACTGTCCTGCTACAAGGTTGTATATGGTTAGATTTCTGGACTTATGTGTAAGATAAGAATTATATAATTCTTTATTCTTATTTTTAAAATATATTTTAATTTTTTAAATGTTTTTTCATATTCTGTAGGGACTTAAAGTTTATCATATCAATGCTTGATGAAAAATACCTGTTCCATAGTATGCCTAAGATGTTTGATATTCAGACAGACAGTGAGGTTAAGCTTAACAGCCTAGGTCATATGGTAACAACAATAAGCTTCTTTTCTGGAGGGTTAACAACCTAAGTTTACAGACCAAAATATTAGAAGAAAAGGAGGGCCACAAGGAGAGCCAACATTTTGGCCCTAGCCTTTGAAGGTCAATTAAGACTCAGGACATATGAGAACTTGTACTGTAACATCATGTAAATAAGTTGTGTCCCAAATTTTCTTATCAAGAGATTATGGGGCCAAAGAGGAAAGTGATCAATGATGTAGAGTGTGCCTAAGGAGAGTACATGGAGAGAAAACATTCTCTCAGGTTTTCACAGGGAGCACATTGGCCAAGCAATGGCTGTGACTCATCCACATGGCTGACACTGACAAAGGATCTACAATCTGAGGTACAGGATATCAAGATAAATCCTGAAGGGATTTCACTGACCTTCTCAGACCCAAAAGCTACAACTCTTGTTGCATAGGACCTGCTTTACCTTGGTCTTAACCACCCAGCAGAAAAGTATAAAAATGAAGTAGACGAAGTAAAGCTATGCTGTTATGTTGAGTTGTAGGGGACTCAGGTCAACAATTTCTGACCTTGCCAGTGAAGTGGAAGACCCAATACTATTATGGACTACTGGACTCTTTTGGAATATTTTGCTGAGTTCACACACGTATAATATTGAAATGACTGAACTAAACAAAAAAAGGGATACAGATGAATGTCCATTTTGTATTTGTGTATTCAAAATAGTTAGGATAGATATATAGTTACATTCTCTTAATGAATAGAGGGATTTGTTCTAATAGTGTTTGTAAATAGGAGATAATGTCTGCATCTTGTACAGCAAATAACCACTAGGAACAGAGTATACAATGTGTTAATTATTAAAACTGTCCTACCAATTTGATTTGAAATTGTCTCATTGCTATTTGTTTCTCAATAAAATTATGGGGAAAAAAAGAGAGGGAAAAACAAAAAGACCCAAATCTATGCATCTAGAAATGAAAAATGTGAAATTACAGCATATACAGCTGAAATAAAAGAGGTTATTAACAACTTAAAATAAAAATAAAGTTTAGCATATCAATGATTTTTGGAAAATACCTGTTCCATCTTATGTCTAAGGTGTTTGATATTCAGACAGATAGTAATGTTAAGGTCAACAGCCTGTTTTAGGGTAATATCATTAAGCTTTTCTTCTGGAGGGTTAACAACTTAAGTTGCAGACCAAAACAGAGAAAAAGAAGGGCTTGCAAGGATAGCCAACATTGTGGCCCTAGCCCTTCAAGGTCAGTGAGGACTCAGGACATAGAGAACCTGTACTATAACATCCTGTAACTCAGTGGTGTCCCAAATTTTCTGATCAAGGAGATTATAGGGTTACAGAGGAAAGTGATCGATGATGTAGAGTGTGCTGGGGAGAGTCACATGGAGAGGCTTTCTCTCAGGCTTTCACAAGGAGCAAATTGGTTAAGCAATGGCCATTACTCATCCACATGGCTGATGCTGACAAAGGATCTACAAACCGTGGTACAGGGTTTCAGGATAAATCCTGAGGGGACTTGACTCACTTTGTCAGATACAAAAATTGCATTTTTTATTATGTAAGCCTTGCTTTATCATGGTCTTGAACATCCAGCAGAAAAGTATAAACAGGAGGTATAAAAAGTAAAGCCATATTATTATGCTGAACTTTAAAAGGTTCAAGTCAACAACTGACATTGCCAGTCATGCGGATAACTCACTAGTATTATAGACTACTGGACTATATTGGATAACTTTGCTGGATTCATGCACCTACAATATATGAATGGCAATGGAATACCCATCTCTGACAAAAGTAAACAAAAATGGGGGATATAAATGAAGGTCCAGGGGCTGGGGAGATAGCTCAGTAGAGTAAGTGCTTGCCTGGCAAGCACAGGGTCCTGATTTTAATCCCCAGTACCCCCCCCAAAAAAATTAATAAATGAAGGTCCATTTTCTATATATATATATATATATATATATATATATACACAAAATAGTTAACAGCTACTTTCTCTTAGTTCAATGAGAAGAAAGTTTTGAACTAATAGTGTTTAGACAACATATTGTGTCTGTATCTTGTACTATGAATAACTACTACGAACACAACAATATACAGTGTATTAATATTGCAACTGTCCTACTAACCTGTTTTGAAACTGTCGCATTGCTACTTCTTTCTCAATAAAATTAATATAAAAATAAATTAAAAAGACAAAAAAATACCCATACTTCCCAGGACAACTACATTTACTATTCCTTCTAGCTAAAATGTTCTTCTAAAGTTCTCAATGGTTTGCTCCACTGTATTCTTCAGGCCTTTGCTAAAATACCTCTTTCCAAAAATACTTACATACAAAATAACAGCCATCCTCATGTTCCAACTCTTTATTACAATGGATTATATTTTCCTTTAACAGTTATTGCCAAATATAATGAAATACTACACTGCAATAATTGTCTTCCCACCCATCTCTCATCTATAATGTCAGTGTCATGAGGTGAGTAATTTGATTTATGTTATTTACTGCTGTATCCTAATTCTGGATGAGGCCAGCCAAATAGCTCAGTGGACTAAAGCAGGTGCAGAGACTAGGGGTTCGATCCTGGAGCCTGCTGTGCTGGCCCCACCCCCAGGGCATGCTGAGTTGGCAACTGAGACTGGACATGGTGGTGCATACCTGTAATCCCAGCTCTTGGCAGGCTATAAACAGGCAGATCACTATGAGTCTGAACTAGTAGTGAGACCCTGAACACCCTGTAGACCCTTCCCTAAAATACAAAACAAACAAACAAACAACAACAACAAAAAACTAATTCTGGGTGAACAGTGAAGTACTGTAGTACTTATTTCTTAAACTGCTATAACAAGTTAGCACAGCAGGTGGCTAAAACAGATACCTATTGATTCATAGTTGTAGATAATTAAATCCAAAATCAAGGTGTTTCCAAGACCATTCTTCCTCTAAAGTCTTTACAGGGGGAAAAAAAAAAAAAAACAAAAACCTTTGCCTCTTCTAATGTCTAGCTTCTGATAATCCTTGATAAAGTGTGTTGACTTGTCTTCTTTCTGCATAGCTCTGTGACCAAATTTACCTTTTCATGTAACTATATAAATTGTTGGATTAAGGTTTACTATAAGACAGTTTGGTGACACTTGTTGGTTATTTTTACAAAGATTCTTTTTACAAATAAGATTGCATTCACCAGTAACAAGAATTAGGATTAGACATATCTTGGGAGATCACGATTAAACCCAGTGAGGCACTCAAAGTATTTGGTAAATGGATAAGAAGAAAATTTGCAAGCCTAAAAGAGTTTTACAGTTGCTTGTTAGAGATGAAATTCTTTTGTGTGTGTTGAATTTGTTGGGTGACCCTGATCAGATGCCCTCCATGTTTTCTATTCTCTCAGCAATAACTAAGAAAAAAATTTCAAAGAAGATATTTCAGTGTGTGATAGTTTATTTTGGCTGTAAAAAAGATTTAGATTGATAAAACACAGAAAAAATAACTAAAAAGTTAATACCTCATATATTTCAAAGTTAGTTATCTTAATAGGTTAAGGTCATTATCATAGCTCACTCATAATGAATTATTAGCTTAACCATGTTTTCAGTTGGCAATAAATATATTTCTTAAGCAAAATTACCATGCTATGCTTTTAAAAATCTCAGTGTATATTCTTCCAGCCTTTAATTATTTCATTTCAAAATTTGTCCCAAACGCTCAGGTAGTAAGAAGTAAACATTTAAAGAGAGAGAGAACTTCCCCTGTCTCTACAGGGGAAGAGTTCTTAAACATATAATCAACTAAATAGTTATAATCATATAATTATAAGACTTTTCCATGTTACAGAAAACAAGAAACAAGAATAATTGTTTCATTACAAACAAGCAGAAAATTAAGATGGAAAAAATATTTTTATAGTAGATAAAAAATATTTTAGAAACAGAAAGCATTATGGGATGAAGCGACTGAGTGGTTAAGGCTATAGACTACTAGAAATAAAAAGCAGCATCCTTTGAGGCTAGAACACACCATCAAAACACAATTTAAGGAAAAGAAGTATGATCATCCTGCTAAACATCATAAACACCTGATATAATAAGGCTCAGAGGAGGAGAAATAACTTGCTTAAGGAATAAAACAGACTTTCACTAAGTATAGTCGCATTAATCTATGAGTATCAAAATTTGTGATATAAATACTATTTATTTGAAACTCAAACAAATGGAAAAGAACTGAAATATTTAATGAATTGTTTACTGGGTGTTTTTTATTGATAAAAGGAGCTGCTAAGAGCAAGCAGTAAACACTTGCTCTTGTGAAAACAAAAGATCATTATTTTAATTCATTTCCAATTGTCAGATTAGAGTCTCAGGAATCAAGGATTAAGCCATGAAATTTGTATGCTTCCCAGGCTTTGTTTTAATACTATCAAAGTGATTACTTCTTATAGTTCATCAAGTTTTTTGTGCATTTATGGAATTACCCACATTGTTTCAAAAATGAATAAATTTTCTTTAAAGCTTAAGGAGCTTAATTTTTTTTATCCAGTATGTTTCTGGCTCTTTTGTTTTTGCTTTTTAATAATTTTATTGAGAAACAAATAGCAATGAGACAATTAGTAGGAGTGTTTCAATACTTAATACATTGTATATTGTTTTCTTCTTAGTGGTTATTCATAGTTCAAGATGCTGACATAATACCCTGTCCAAACACTATTAGTACGAATCTTTCTTCTCACTGAACCAAGAGAAAGTAGCTGTATATCTATCCTAACTATTTTGTACATACAGATACAAAATGGTCATTTATTTATATCTCCTTTCTTTGTTCAGTTTTGTCAGAGAAGGGCACTCCATTGTCATTTAAATATTGTAGGTGCGTGAATTCAGCAAGATATTACAATATAGTCCAGTAGTCCACAATAACAGTGGGTCATCTGCAGGACTGGCAAGGTCAGAAGTTGTTGACCTGAGCCCTTTACAGCCCAGCATACCAACATGGCTTCACCCCTTATACCTCGTTTTTTCACCTTTCTGCTGGATGGTTAAGACCAAGACAAAGCAAGACCTATATAACAAGAAATGCAACTTTTGTATCTGATAAGATCAGTCAAGTCCCCTCAGGATTTATCCTGAAAGCTTGTACCGCACTTTGTAAATTCTTTGTCAGTGTCAGCCATGTGGATGAGTCACAGCCACTGCTTGACCAACTTGCTCTCTATGAAAGCCAGAGAGAATGCTCCTTCTCCATGTGACTCTCCCCAGGCACACTTTACCTCATAACTACCTTCCTCTGTGGCCCCATAATCTTCTTGATCAGAAAATTTGGGACATTACTGAGATACATTATATTACAGTATAGGTTCTCCTATGTCCTGAGTCTTCACTAACCTTAAAAGGCTAGGGCCAAAATGTTGGCTGTCCTTGCAGCCCTTCTTCTTCTCTAATTTTTGGTCTGCAAACTTAGGTTGTTAACCCTCCAGAAGAGAGGTTTATTATCACCCTACAACATATGCAGTTGGGCTTAACCTAACTATCTGTCTGAATATCAAACATCTTAAACATAATATGGAACAGGTAATTCCCATCAAGTATTGATATGTTAAACTTTAAGTCCCTATAGAATATGAAGAAAAAAATTTTAAAAATTTTAAAAAGTGAATAAACAATTACATATTTTTACACAGAAATTTAGAAATCTAACCATTCTGGATCTTAAAATAAGTGAAAGTGTGTTTTTAAAGTACTCATCTATGTATAACATATGTGTATACATAACATACACTGCAGAACATGTATAAATATTATCAGCATTAGATTTTATAAAAAAAACTATGGCAATGAAAGCCTTAAAAAGATAAATACATTTGATTTCCAAATAGATGAAATAAAGAAAAATATTTGTGAAATGAAAATTATACTAAAGTCCTCTTTATTTCCCATTTTTTTGAAACTGCAGGTCCTATCATTTACCTCAAGCCCCCATTCCACTCATTTAAAATGCAAAGAGAAGGGTTGGCAAGATAGCTCAGCAAACTAAGTGCCTACTTTGGTTAGTTCAGGGACCAGGGTTTGATCCCTGGTCTGGCATGTCTCATTGGCCCTGGCGACTGAGTCCTGGCATGGTGGCACATGCCTGTAGTCCCAGCACTCGGGAGGCTGAAAACAGGATGATTACTATGAGGCCAAGCTGCATAGCGAGACCCTGTACCAAACACATTTAAGAAATCAAAATACAGGGGCCAGGGAGATAGCTCAATAGAATAGGCATTTGCCTGGCAAGCGCAAGGGCCTGAGTTCAATCCGCGGTCCTGTCAAAAAAATAAAAAATAAAAATACAAAGACAGTGAAAAGACAAAGTAATGCTTCATCTGTTTTCCAAGTTGCAGGCGCTGTCTCCCTGCTAACCAACCTGATATAAGACAATGGTTATATCTTGAGTTATGACTGCTATCATCTCTATGACATACATTAGCATTATTACATTCATAACAAAAGTCAGAAATATTAAACAACTTGCCCAAAGTCAGAAATGAAAGCCACAAATCAGGCGTGGTCGAGGCGCTGCCTCCTAGGTTCTCTAACAGCACTCAGAATTTGTGCTGTTGGTTGTTTGTTTGAGGTTTTTACCACTCCTCCATTGTTTGATTAAAATAGAAACAATATTGATTCTGGCTTTACTCCAGGAACAAAATGAAGAAATAGGTTTAACTGGAAGGAAAAGTTTAAAACAGAACGAAAAAAGATTTAAGGACAAATCCTAATACTATATTTTCATTTATTTCAATTTGTATTGAGTTTTTATAAAATATTCAGGAATATATCTTTATCATTATTTCTCTCTTTAATGAGCTCATCCAGAGAATTTCTGTATTTTAACTTCAGTGATGCTCACCTGAAGATTAAATAAAGCCAAAGTTCAGCTGGAGTTTTGTTTTATAAGTGCTAAGGATAATAAGCTATTACCTATAAGGATACAAATTAAGGTATAGTTTCAACTAAAACGTGGAAAGAGGCCAAATTTTTACTTAGTTATAAAAATGTGGCAAGTTAATAATTGCAAGATAAAATGTTCAGTTTATTTAATCTTTAAGAAATATGAAAGTATTCCCTGATGTGCAAAATTATGCTATTTATCTATACATGTCAGTTATACTCCATACAAGTTACTTTTATTTTAAAATTTCTAGAGGATTTTCTTTTTTTTTCTTTTCAAAGTTTTATTGATAAACATATAGCAATGAGACAGTTTCAAATCAAATCGAAAGCACAGTTTCAACAAATAATACACTGCATATATTCTTCTTAGTGGTTAATTGCTGTACAAGATGCAGACTTGTGATCCTACTTACAAACACCATTAGAACAAATCATTCTATTCATTAAGAGAATGCAACTATATATCTATCCCAACCACTTTGAATACACAGATACAAAATGGACATTCATAGTTATATCCCAATTTTTTTAAGTTCCGTTGTTGAATATTATAGGTGTGTAAACTTCTAGAGGATTTTCTAATGTGTAATACATGTCGTATTAACTCTATTAATCATATAGCATAATAGTTTTGGGCTGTAATTACAAATTCATTGTTTCTCTATTCAGATACAATTCAAGTAGTTGTTTGCTATTTGCTCTATTTATTAACTCATGGTCTCTATTTATTAACTCAGATTCCAGTAAAATTTAAGTTGTGTTTTTCTTCTGTTTCGTATTAGACTTGAGTATTGCCAGTGTTTGGTCATCCAGGTAAATATTTGTCCACTATTTGCCCAGAATCTTTGAAGGTTATCAGGAAAAGGGTAGCTCTGATGACTTGCCAGGAGGAAAAACATAAATTAGGCTGAAGTGACTTACATACATGAGGGAAATGGAAATTATACATTTGCAATGGTAGAGTATTCAAATTGTTGACAGTAAATATCAAAAATAAAATATGAGATTACCTGTATTTGGTAAATGTGATAATTCCTTCTGTGGTAAAATGAAATATTTTTAAATACAAACCTACTTTTTCTCTTTGTAGCCTTTTACTTTCTCTCCATTCAGCATGATAAGCCATGGCTTCACTTCTTCAGAGAAAGGACAATAATAATATAATAATCATAGCTGTCACATAAGGTACACTTATGTGCTAAATATTGAGTCTATCACAGAATGACATTCTCCAGCTACAACAGTAGCTATATTCAGTCAAAATAGTGCTGTAAAGAGGTGTTGTTACCATCTCCATTTCACAGGTGAAGAAACCAAGGCATTTGTGACTTGCCCAAGATCACGTAGCTAGCAAGAGTCAGAGCCAGATTTCAAAGTCAATCTGGCTCATGATCATGCTGTCAGTTAATGGCTTGCCAGGATGATTGCCTTAGAAGAAATCTGGAAAGAGCTAATAAAACAGCAAGGACAAAATCTAGGGCCACTGTTTGAAGGAAACATATCAAGAACCATAATAACAGGTATAGAGAACCCTTCTTGGTCCTCATCTCAGTCTGGGAAGTTTATATTTATAATCCCATCGATAAGTTATTGGAATCCTGTCAGGTTAATTCCAATCTACCACTTCCAGTACAACCCACATTGAGAACAAAGACACTAAGACATATTTACAGTTATGGGGAGCCAATGGGTCCTAAGTCCAGCCCTAGTGATGACTTTCTGGAACAAACGTCTTGAACTAGGGCTGAACCCAGATTGTACTCAGTCATGGAGGAATGGTTTGAGGATGAGTGACTGAGATTGGCAGGAAGTATGTGAGTACTGTGAGCTGGGCCAGGTAGGAGGCTTGTATTTACCTCTGTAATACGCAGAGAGAAGGATATGCAGGGAGTAATTCTGCATCACATAATTGAGATAGTATCTAATGTTTTGGGGTCCTTTGCTTCAGCTCTTATGTGTAATTTTTCAAGTCCAAAGAAGTCATAGCCTCTATCTCGAGGCTCCAGCCAACAGCGTGGAACACTGTCTCTTCCTTCTTCTGTCTTGACTCAGCTCATATTAAAGAGCATTAGGTGTGTGTTGGGGGGGGTTACCAGAAAAACACAGGTACTGTGCCATCTTTAAAGACTACCACCAGCACCTCAGCTAGACCAATATGCATTATTTTAAAGCCAAGTGAAATGATAAGGAAAAGTCCTAGCCAACTCTGTACTATCAATATGTAGAAACAGGATCAGGCATAGCCAAAATGGAGACAATTGTTCTTTTTTTAAGGAGAGTCACCCAGGTGGTCCTCCACAGCAAGGAGTAATATTAGTTCTTATGTCCAGGATGCATTGTCCATGATGTTGATTCTTGTGGTGGAAGAATTGCCATCCAGAAAGGTCAGAAGTACAAGTACAGCTCAGCTGGTAAGGTGCATGCCTAGCAGCATATCAAGGGACGTGCCTGCAATCACAGCATTGAAAAACAAAGAGACAAAGAGAGGGAGAGAGAGATAGAAGAAGGGAGGAAAAGAGGAAAGGAGAAAGAAAGGTCAAAAATGTGGCTTTCAATAGTTGTATCAAAGCTACTAAATAGAAATGAGGCCTAGATCATTGGCTGAAAAAAGTATGAAGAAATGATACATGAGGGGAAGATGGGATCCAGTGTTCGAGATGATAGGCCAGAAACAGAAGGGTCAGGATGCATATCTTGAGGCACTTTTTCCAAAAAAGGGGTTTCACTGAATAGAAGTTTGCAGTCATTTAGGGTCATATTTCATATCAACTTGCCTAGAAGTTAAGCTATATGTATTAATTCTAAGGGTGATTAGTCATTGGGGAACTGTTATTGCTTATATCTAGATGTTGCCCCAAACCTCACACACTCATAGGTGAGGGTTTTGGGAAGGTGACTGCATCATGGGTGTATGATACCAGATCAGTCCTAGCTTTACAGCTGGGTATGATGCTGGGAGCTAAAGCCTAGTGGGAATAGGTAGGTTCCTGCAGGCATGATCTGGAAGAAATCTATGTATCCCTCCTCCTCCCCTTCCTCCTCCTTCCCCTCTTCCTCCTGCTCTTCCTCCTCTTCCTGATTTGCTATAAACTGCTTGTCAGTTGGCTTCTGCCTTGGAGCCAATCAATTATGGACTGAAACCTCTACAAACTGGGAGCTAAAATAAACCTCTCCTCCTGCAATTTGACAGCATCAGGTATTGTGTCTTGGCAATGAGAAAGTAAGACAAGAACTGACTCAACAATCTGTCGTAATTTAGAAAAAGAGAATTGCCATGTGAAATAAGTAGGTATTTGGAACAGAAGACTTCTTATGATGGGCAAAGATGTTCTAGGTAGCAAAATTAAAAGATAGAACTTAAGAGAAACAAAGGCCATAACACAATTAAGGACACTGGATCATCTTGGAAGCTCTTTCACAAATGTTATTTGATATGCTTTTTCTTCTTTTTCCACTGAACAACAGGTTCAGTTTAACCAACATCAGGTCATGCTGGCTCCCAGATAGAGTATGAGCACTGACACACTCTTTCCTTCCTCTTTGGGAAGACTTGCTTCAGAGAACTTTTTATACTTTTTATTTATTTGTTTATTTAGATTTTTCGAGACAGGGTGTGGCCATGCAATTCAGAGTGACCTTAAACACATTTTAATTCTTTTTTTTTTCCATCTCTTTTTCCTTCCTCTTTCCTCCTTCTTCCATGTCTTGTTCTCTTTCCTTTTACAAAAGATCTCCCTATTTCCTATTATCTATCTTTTCTTTTACTTTTATGTGGGCCAGACTAGTGCTTACGCCACTGAGCTACTTTCCCAGCCTCTATTTTTTGGTTTTGTAAGACAGGGTCTCAGTACATTCTTTTGTTCACTATGTAGCTCAGGCTGGCCTTGAACTCACTTTGATCCTCCTGCCTCAGCCTCCCAAGTGTTGGGATTACAGGAGTGTGCCTTCTATAAGCTTTAAACTTTCACTTTCATTGTTCCACTTATTTCTTTGAATAGCACAGTAAAGAGCCTGGGAAGGATTGTCTGGTCACTATAATATCTTGTAACAGCTGGATCAAATGAAATTTTTTTTGAGGAATTTCCATACAGATTTCCTTAGTGTTTATACTAGTTTACATTCCCACTAACAATAGAGAAGCTTCCTATTTCCCCATTGTCTTGCTAGCATTTACTATTATTTAATTTTTTTGGAGACAGCCTCTCTAGAGTAAAATGGAATCTTAGTGTTGTTTGTTTTAATTTGCATTTCAGTAATGGACAAAAATAGCGTTGAACACTTTTTATGTATTTATTGGCCATTTGTATTACTTTTTTAAATCATAATTTTTTTTAATGTGTTTAGTACAGAGTTTCACTACACAGATCGGACTCATAGTAATCCTCCTGTTTTCAGCTTCCAAAACACTAGGATTACAGGTTTGCAACGCCACTCCCAGTCTCAATTGCAGTCTCAGCGCACCACAGGAGCGCAGCCAGCATGGCATGCCGGCGATTGAACCCTGGTCCTGCCAAAGCAGGCACTTTAATCCACTGAGGTATCTGGCCAGTCCCCTTTTTTTTTTTTGAGAGAGAGAGAGAGAGAGAGAGGGTCTCACTGTATAGTTCAGGCTGGCCTTTAGCTTATCATGTAGGCTAGTCCGGCCTCGAACCCTTGGCAGTGTTCATGGGTGGTAGGTATCACACCTGGCTATACTTCTTCTGAGAAGTGTCTCTTCATTTCAGTTGTCTGTTTTTTGATTAGATCTTTTATTTGGGGGAGGTCTAATTTTATAGAGTTCTCTGTATAGGCCAGGTATTAGTCTTATGTGACAGGAATAGATGACAATTTTCCCCCCATTCTGTAGTCTGTTTTTTCACACTGTGCAATGTTTCCTTTGCTGTGCAGAAGGTATCAATCCTTGATATCATTTCTGATGCAATTGATCTTCTGTATAGAAAGTCCTTGTGGACTGGCAAGATAGCTCAGTGGACTAAGTGCCTGCTTAGGCAACCACAGAGACTAAGGTTTGATCCCCTGTACCACATGCAGTGCCAGTCCCACCCCTGGGCATGCTGAGCTGGCCACCCATTTCAGGTACATGCCTGTAGGCCCAGCATGGGGGAGGTTGAAAACAATGAACATTTACTAATTCTACAACTATGTCTCCACTAACAATCTGCATAGTGTTTACTGTCTAAAGATTAATAAAACTTGATGGTTGTATTAGTAAAGATAGTGCATTTGGGAATGAGAGAATGAAAGAAGTCCAAAAATTAAGTAATGGAAGATGTGGAGAGAAAAGTGAGGTAAATTATTTGATTAGGTGGAAAAAATTAACAGAATTAGATGGTGGTAGCAGAAAAGAATAACAAGGGAGGAAAAAGAAGAAAGGAATAAACACAAAGGAGAAAATATGGAAAAAACAAACCACTCTAACTACAAAAAACCAAAGTTGAAGAAGAGTCACAGAAAACAAAACAAAACAAAACAAAACAAAACAAAAAAAAAAAAGGCCTTCCTCTCTCTATTTAAACAGTGGTTTCTTTCAGGATCTTCAATTTTGGAATACAGCAGGTCGGTTTTTTCCTAGCTTTACAGCCTGTGGAGTTGTGAGGCACCCTCCTTTCCAGAGGACCTCTCCCCAACCCCGTCATAGTCTGGCAACCCTCTAAACCAAGTTGTGTCCTACTCATGCTGGAAGATGGAAAAAGCAATCAGCCCTCTGATTTTTGGTGGATGTAGTCATAGTGGCCTACTGGACTTAATGCAAGGACTTTCAGACCCGACTGCCTCCGAAAGCCACATATGGTGGGCTGAGCCTTTCACCATGCTGGATGGCGACTCTTGTCCTTCCTAGCTTGAGCTGAAAGTTCTCAGTGGGTCTATTTCTCAGGTGTTTCCTCTCTTTGACTCTCTTATTTCTGGCTTGCACACAGTTACTGTGATAGTATGACACCAGAAACCCTGAAGTGTAGTTGGTTTGAATCTCAGTCTTAAATAACTAACTCCTTTCCCAAATGGCTCTTAATTAAACACTCTCAAATAGAATGGATGCTACACCGGGTAGCTTCTCAAAGTGTAGCTTTAAGTACTGAAAGAGTCACTTTCAGAGTAAAATCCTGGGCTGTTTTTGTAGTTTGCAATACTCATGGGCATTTCTTGGAGCTAGCACTGCTAGTCGTTCCTCCCTGGCACTTTCAACCTTGGGGACTGACCTTTTGTGTGTAAAGACAGAAAGAGTTTCCAGAGGGCTTTTATTTTTTCTCTGCACTGTGCACAATTTCTTCATCTTCTGTGTAGTTTCAAATTTTCTGGTGTTTTTCTTCCCAATTCACAGAGATCTACTCTTCTTTTGTCTTTACTCAGTGCTTATTTTCCATGTATCTGGATTTCAGGTCCCACAGAGGCTATATTCTGCTGATGATCACTACTCTGCCATTTTTCTATATCCTAGTGGAAAGTTTAAATTAATAGATGCTAAGTAAATACGGCCTTCACTAATTAATCCATGCGTTTAGAGTGAATAGTTAAGTAACCATTGCTTCATTTTACTGAAGACTGAGATCTACATTGCTTTTGAAGCTCTGGTTCTGCGCACTGTGGGCCCAGCAAGTAATTTCACTTTTCTCAATCTCAGTTTTCTCATCTATATAACTAAATAATTGGATCAAATAATTTCTAACATGCACTCCTACTTCTAAATTATTCTTTCTACTGAAGTGTTATTATTTACAAGAAACCATCCTAGAAAGCTTGACACAGTGGTGCCCTCATATAATTCCACAACTCTGGGAAGCTGTGGCAGACAACCTCAAGTCTGAGCCCAGTATGGGTAATTTAACAACACCCTACATAAAAATAAAAGTGAAAAAAAGTCTGAGGATGTAGCTCATGCAAAGCCCTGACATCACACACACACACACACACACACACACACACACACACACAAAGATCCCGGACAATTTAGCATGATTTTATTTGAAAATAAAAAAAATCTGAGGGTGTAGCTCATGAAAAGGTCCACAGTATCAGCAAAACAAAAAAGAAAAAGGAAACAAGGAAGGAAAGCAAGAAAGAATGAAAAAGAAATCACCCTAGAATATAAAAGAGGATTAAAGTTTTATACAAAAATTATGAGACCTCATGAATTATTAGGCAAACTTGATGCATAAATGTAACAAGTAGGTGATCAAGGTTAAAGCTGACACTTGGGTACAGAGTCCTATGAAATGAGCCTTTTACAGCTCCCAGGTATTCTAAGTATACAGTGATAAAACAGTTATAATTATCAAGTTAAAAATCTATATTATTATGTTTTAAAAATGAAGGCCATACAAAAGTAGGGAAAAAAGTACACTCTACAGAGTAAGAGTGGGCCATTATGAAAGAGAGCACAGCGCCAAGAGTTTAATGGTCACCATCTTTTTTATCTCCTACTCTGAAGGCTGATATCGGGTCTAGGCAGTCCTGTTTCTATGTAGTAGTAGTAGGAATAGTAGTAATAGGCTTTTAGAAGCAAGGGAGATGGAAGGCAACACAAGATACTTGCTTTTGTTCTACACCTCAATAATGATATATCCACTTTCTTTGATAAATTTGTTATAAATAATGTTAACAGACACCTAAATTCAAAGTCTAAATGTTCCTTTTTCTCTCTAGTCAGATTCTTAAGATACTCCTCATACAATGTCATTCAACCAACTGGAAAACACATGTTAATTCATATTGTTACCATCTTATCTCAGGGTAGAATCCTTAAGGCTGCTAGTCATTCTGACTAAATTTCTGGACTCCAGCAAAACATTCAAAAATATACATTTTCAGTCAAGCATTACGGTGTATGCCTCTAGTTTCAGCTACCTGGGGAGCTAAGGTATGAGGTTCACTTGAAGCCAGGTGTTTAAAATCAATATAAATAGATGTTGATTTAGACTTATATGTAAGCATAAGTGCAGCTATGACTTTAGAAGTACATAAACAGACAAATAAGAATAGACAGAGACCACAATGAATTAATCTGAGCATCACATCCTTAATCCCAGCATCACACACTGGATCTAGTCACTTCCAAAAAGTCCCATCTATGACTGCATCAGGTTTTGGAGGGAACCTAGATACAAGGTGTAACACATGGATAATGTTCTAACCCTACATCTGCTTAACAGATCTCAAAAGTAAAGCCTAAAGTGAAGATCTGGTGGCAAGTAGTTTGAAAGGAAATTCCAGGAAGAACAAACAAGGAAGTAGCAGTGAATCAGTGGAATAGGAGGAAAGTCAATGAAGGATGTTTAATGGTGGGGTACAGTTATGGACAATGGAATTTTCCCTAACATGGTAAGAGATCTCAGCAACATCTTCTAGTGTGAGCTTTAATTGCTTGAAGGTTGCTTCTGGAGATACTGATTCCTCCTGCTTTAGCCTCCTGCTTCTGGGAGTATTTATTCTATCTGTGTTCTGAATTCCAAGTGCCTTCTTTCTGCTATAGAATTGTTCACTTCTCTCTGACTCCTTCACTTCACAATAGCACGAAGTCTCTCTATTGCAGTTCTTTA
Source organism: Octodon degus (assembly GCF_000260255.1). Classification (NCBI taxonomy): domain Eukaryota; kingdom Metazoa; phylum Chordata; class Mammalia; order Rodentia; family Octodontidae; genus Octodon; species Octodon degus. The sequence continues at coordinate 1,492,427 of NW_004524664.1, read as the reverse complement.
TTGATTCTTACATTACTTCTTCCCCTTCACAACTTAATTCTTTTTTAGGCATTAATAAATTCTAAGGTTTTCACTCTACAGTAAACTATCTGAGACTAATTTATAAAGGGAATGAGAATGTGATTGGTACACTGGTAGTAGAGAAAGCATGGTGTCAGCTCTAGAGAATACCCATTTGGACTATGTGAGAGGCAAACAGTGGAGGAGAGTCACAGTGAAAACCCAAACCAGTGGTGGCAGAGGGTAACCTAAGCATAGACTATGAGGAGGACCTTATGCTCCAAATAATCCCAACTGTATCACGCAGCTTTCCATCACTGGGACAAAATACCCAACACCTGAACTTTAAAGGAGAAGTTCATTTTGGGTCATAGTTGCAGACAGTTCAGTCAAAGGTTGACTGGCTCCAGGACAGAAATGGCATAGCGGAAGGGCATGGTGGAGGGAGGCTGCTCACCCCAGGGTAGCCTGGAAGCAGAGAAAGGAGGGAGGTACTGAGGAGAGCTGAGAATAAATGCTCCTCTATGTGTGTGTGTGTGTGTGTGTGTGTGTGTTGGGTAGGGGAGTTGTGTAGAATTGGTGTTGTGGCTTAGAGCTAAAATATCCTCCAGGAACTAAGAGTTTTTGGTTTCAGAATGAAGAATTTGAAGTAAGTAGTAATGAGAGATGTCATGGTAATCTGATATAGGGAAAATGGAGAAAGGTAACAAGAGCCTTGAAACACTACTTATGCATCTAAATTTGATAACATTGGTTTAATTATATATGACTTCAAGTTTTTGAACAAAAATAATACAGTAGAAAATCATAATTAATAAGGTTTTCTCAGGGGAAAGACTAGATAAGAGTTTCCCAATTGGGAGTGATTTTTTTCTTTTCCCCTAAACTCTAGGGCATACATGGAAATCAATGTCAAGAGATATTCTTGAATTTCATAATTGGAAAGGGGATTTCTATGAGTGTCTAGTGGGTAGAGGCCAGGCTGCTACCATGCACAGAATAGCTCCCAAAACCAAAAATCATCCAGCCCTCAAATGGCAATAGAGTCAAGGTTAAGAAACTCTGAGCTAGATTAAAGCAGAGGAGGTATAGAATCTAAGTCAGAGGCCTTCAACTAGTGCCTTGTTTAAGATGATAGATCTCTTCTTCCTTTTCCTACTACACTAAATTAAAATGAATCACATTCTATAGTGGCAACACTTGTAATTCCTGTACCCTGGAGGTTAAGGCAAGAGGATTACTAGTTTGAGCCCAGCATGGGTAATTTAGTGACTTAGCAAGATCTTGTCTCAAAATAAAAAAATAAAAAAGAATTGGGGATATACCCTAGTGTGTGTGTGTGTGTGTGTGTGTGTGTGTGTGTGAGAGAGAGAGATAAACACATATATAAACATATATATACATATACATCCCTTTAGATATGTTTAAAAATTATTTTTACATTCTACTTAATAGACTGTGTACATTCATTTACATGGCTGAATCTAAGAAAGATAATCTTGAATGGAAAAAGCAAGTCAAGGGGCCGGGGAGATGGCTCAGTGGAATAAGTGTTTCCTTGGCAAGCACAAGGATCTGAGTTCAATCCCTGGTTCCACCAAAAAAAAAAAAAAAAAAGCAGCAAGTCAAGCAAGAATATACTCAGTATACCATTTATATAAAGTTTGAAAATAACAAAAACTAAAGTGTTTACATATGCATATCCATAGTTATAGGAAGAAATTAAGGAATGATAACATTAATTCCGAATAGTATTTATGTGTGCAAAAAGTATTGAGCTTGGAGAAGAAAATGAGGGGTCTTTAAATATATCAATTTTATTTTCTGGTTAGTTGGGTTTTTGAGGGTTTTTAAAATTGTAATTTATAATTTATATATTTGTCATGTATTCTTTCATATCAAAAATCTCATAAGAACAATAAAATTCAATTATAAATAGTACAGGGAGATGTCAATGAAGATTTTTCCTTTAAGTTCTATCACCACCTGCAGGTTGGAACTAGGCATTGCAAAAAATGTTTGTTTGTTTATTTATTTATTTATTTATTTATTTATTTATTTGCAGAGAACGTTTTAAAGACCAAATTAATGAACATGAATAAATCCTGCAAGGCATTAGGGGTATAAGGAAATACAAGAGGCAGGGTTTCTGCTACATCTATACTTACAATTTATCTGTGGATAAACAAGATTACATAACATTAAAAAGTAACAGGTAATGGTGACTTCCTTCAACAAGGGTATGCCTCTAACAGTAACTTAGCTGTGTGCCTTTTTAATTCAGTCACCTTCAAAAATCCCTGCTGATGAGTACTTGAAACTCTTTAGGCACATCTAAACATAAAACATAACACCTTTATCAGTGCTGGGACCAAATACTTGATACACATTAAAAGGAGGACAGATTTATTTGGCTTACAGTTTCAGAGGGCTCAGCCCATAGTTTGACGGCTCCAAGAGAAGGATATCATGGTGAAAGGGCATGGAGAAGAAAGTTGTTTAACGCTTGGCACCCAGGAAGCAGTGATGGGAAGAGCTGGAGATAAGATTACATTCTTTCAGGTTATGCCTCCACCGACCCAATTTTTCCACTATACCCTCCTTCCTAATAGCCCATTCAGCTATGCCCTTGTGAGCCAATCACTTTCCATATCTCTGCATAGGTGAGAATTTGCAGGGACATTTTAGATCTGAGCTATAACAAAGACATCATAGTATTGACATTTTGAGGACCCATAAATTTAGGAAACATGACAATAGCTTAGCTTCTATACCCATTTAAAAATTATACATACATAAAACAAAATGATAATAATTAGTGAATTTACCATATGTCATTGGTCTTTTTATTTTTGGCAACAATACAGGGGATCAAACCAAGGCTTTTTGGACTAAGGCAAATCCCAAGTCCTTTTATATTCTTTGAGACAGGACCTCACTAAGGCTGAACTTAAATTTACAATCTTCCCACCTCAGCTTCCCAGAACTGGAGGAATGTGCCACCATGTCTGACTTATTTTCTTTCTTACTAATAATAAAGCCCTCCAAGAATAGGGTAGACCTCTGCTTCAAACTAGGTTCTATCCTGTGGAGTTGCTGTAAGTTTGACTTATGTTACCTCTCATCTGTAACATGGACTTTATGTAAAACTAACCTTTTCAAGGTTGTTGAGAATAAAGAATATACAATGAAATTCTTAACACTGTATGTTATAAAATAAGCTAATGTGGACCGTGTTATGCTCTCCCCTGCCTCTATTTCACAGATGCGGCAATTGAGCCTTAGAAAAGCTAAGTGACTTGCTCAAGGTCTCTGAATGGTAGGATTAAGATAACGCATTCTAGACTAAATACTCAACTGGCTAGCTGCACTGTTCCTTGAGTTCCCATGGTACTTTTTCTTACAATACAAAATTTATTTATATTATACCATCCCTCCCCCTCCTTCACTAAAATATAAGCGCCTCAAAGGCAGGGACTATATTTCTTTTATTTCAGTACTTACCTATTAGAAACACAAAATATTTTTTTAAATATGATAAATCAATACTGCTATTATTGCACCAATGGTCATCAGAGTACTGATCCAACCTGAATGCAGTAGCAAACTGCACAAGTGCTTTATCTGAAATGCATTCTATTAATTGGTCTTGTAAACAAGTTTTTTCGGCCCTTGAGAACAATTGTTGGATTCCAGAAACCATTTCCTTAGTCCTGCTTACCTTTACTCTGCATTACAAACTTCATCTCCTATCAACTTTTAAAAACTAGAATGCTCTTGTAAGCAACTAAAATTGGAAAGTGTTCTACTGTTTCGGCGAGGAGCAATTAAGTCTTGTCATGTTACCCAATTAAGTTGTTTTACAGATTACTTGTCAATTTACTAACCTTAATAAAGGTGTTAACAATATAAATAAGGGGAATTCACAAACTACAGGTTCAGAGACAATTTCCCAAGATTAAACTGTAGGTTGTCATCCATTTTTATAGTGATATTAACAATATTTAAGACACCCACTATGCATAATATATAGCAAATTATTTAATTCCAGTGGATTTTTCTCGTTAAATTTAGGGGTTGGATATTGTAAACGTCCTTTTGTTTCCTTCTCTTAGTCACCGGTATGTGGGTGGGAAGGGACTAGAGCACAGATGCTAGTCTTTCCTCCTTCTTCCGGCATGATCCGAAGCTGACACCTCCACGGAAAACCAAAACGCTCCCCCTTCCTTTTCCAGCAGACGCAGGCATCAATCTCTCCGCACAGGCCAGGGCAGAGAGCGCACAGGCTGCTGGGACTTGTAGTCCCGTGCCTGTGACCGGACGGCCCGTGCAATCCACGGCTGCGTGGGCATTCTGGGATATGTAGTCTCTAGTAGTTTGTGTTATTCGTTTAGGCTAAAGGTCTAGAAGGGACAACACAGATTCCCCGGTCACGTGACCTAACTGTAGCGCGTACAGAGATCGCACTGCGGCTCCGGGTCCAGCTAGTTCTCGCCCCCGCGCGGCGGTTGCTGAGGAGACGGCGCAACTCGCGCCGCGCGTGGCCCCCTCTGCAGTCCCCCCGCCCCCTTTCTCCCACCACAATGAGATCCTAAGATGGCGGAGGCTGCGGCGGTTGACTCCGAGAAGCTGAAGTAGAAAAGGGGCCGTTGGGCTCTAGGCCGTCGGGAGCGTTGTGAACCTCCTTTGCGGTTTCTCAGGACTGACCCCCCGCCCCCCTCCCCGCTTGGCGGGCCTTCGGCGCTGACCGCCGCTCCGCCTGTGGCAGGAGGGGCTACTTCGTGAAGAGGTAAAGCCTGCGCGTCCCGGCCCCTGGCAACGGGGCAGCGAGCCATACGGGCGGAAGAGCAACGGCTGTGGGACTCTTGGCAGTGTTGGGCCGGGCCTGGGGCCCTCGCGTCCTCTGCGGGCTCCGGGGTCGCCTTCACTGCCTGCTCTCCGTCCCACGGGCAGACTGTCCGCCCCCTCCCCCGGGAGCAATCGACGCCATCTCCCGGGTGAGCATCTTTGGGACGCGTTGTCGCCAGCAGGAGCCCCTTTGGGCCTTGCTGCCCCCACCCCTCTTCTCTGTCTCGTCCTCTGGAGGAGGCCGCCGGGGCTCGGGATTCCCTTCGAGGGCGCTGGCAGCGGGGTGGGGGCTGCGCCCGTCCCCGGCCGTTCTGTGGGGCTGTGGGCGCCTGGAGCTCCGGGTGGAGCGGGCGCGGTGTGGAATGGCGTGAGCCTTAGGGTTTGGGTTAGCTCGTGAGCTTCCTACGGTGTTCTTAGGGCTGAGGGTCGGTGTAGGCGTTCCTGACTTCGGCCGAGAGTTGGTTCTTTTCTGGGAAGGGAACGTTAATTTAGTAGGCCTCCTTCGTGTCCCCGGTGCTCTCCCTTCTGCGCGCTTTACTGCAAATGCAGTTAAACTGGGGATAGACTTGGGGAAAAGGGACGCAGTCGGGTTGGGGGAGCAAGCGTTGCTTACTGCCGCAGAAATGCGGATTAGATATTAGGCCCCGCTGGAGCGCCTGGGCTAGCGAACTTTTTGCCCCGCGGCCCACTCCTGGGGGCCCGTCTTATCTTGTCTTCTTTCTTTTCTTTTCTTTTCTCTCTTTTTTTCCTGGCTAGTTTGAAGTGCGTGTGGTATGAACTGCGGATAACAGATCGTGCTTTGGTTCTAGAAGAAGGGGGCTTTCCGGGCGGCCGGGGACCCCACCCCGTAACAGCTTTTAAGACTCCTCCTCCTCTGGACTCTCTGGTTACGGGAGTACGTGCTGTTACAGCTTCGAGTGCACCTGCTCCTTTCTTTCCCCATCACCTTCCTGGTGAGGGCGAGTGGATGCCACTAAAATCCTGGATATTTATTTATTTATTTATTTATTTATTTATTGCAGTACCTGGAATCAAACTCGAGACCTTGCGCTTGCCAGGCAGGCGCTTTTGCCGCTGAACTGTCTCCCCAGCTCGCAACTGAATTTTTAAATTATAGGTGCGCCTTGTGTTTATATAGCGACATAAGTATTTTGTTATAAAGAAGCTCATTTTAAATTATACACGTTTTTCGTCATTGAGTATTCAGGGGTCTTTGAGTAGTTTGACAGAAGTTATGATTTGATCCATCAGAAGAGTAAACTTATATATAGGTCTTTAGATGGATGATACGGTAGCTGGGATTGTTTTCATTATATTTCAGAATAGATGTTAACATCATTTTGTTGTTTGGTAGACTGGGAGGTTTGGAGGATTACGTATTTTTTCTGAATGAGTAAGATAACTTGAGTTTAAAATATTGATAAGTAATAGTTTTCCTCTTTATTGACTTCCTAAACATTTTAGACTATATTATTTATTACTCAGTGTAAAAATTTACTGATTTTTTAAAAATCATTATCACACAACAGCTTTGAAGTGTCCGACAAGAAAACTAGTTTCTAAAAAGGTAGTTGACATCTTTGTGTGTGTGTGTGTGGGGGGGTTGCCTAATAGCTAAAAAGCTATGAATGAAAACTGCAATCTGAATACCAGTGCTTGACTATCTAATTTTTTTATCTAAATTAAAAAAATTTCTGGGTTTGTTGCTGCTTTATTTACTGTTTCTCAGCAGGCCACTTTAGTGGGCTTTTTCTCTATCTTTGTCTCTTAACTGTTCTTGGAATGATTTATGCAGTACCTTTAGAAATTTTTTCACTGAATTTCACTGAATTAAGCCCATTTACTTTTGAATTTATACCATAACAAGCAAGTGCATAGGGCTGGAGAGATGGCTCAGTGGTCTAAAGCACCTACTTGAAGCAAGCTTGGCAAAGCACAGGGACCGCGGTTCGATCCTCCAGCACCACATGCCAGCCAGCCCGCCCCCTGGTGGGCTGAGCTGGCCACACACACACACACACACAAATAAATGTAATAAATAAAAATAAATATTTTTTTTTAAAAAAAACAAGTGCATAGCTCCTCTTTGTAATCCACATAATCTCAGGCTATCTCCTTCACATTTTTGTTACAATAATTGGCTTTGTTTTTTATGAACTTCCTACTTTTTAAGTTTGTTATGTCTACAATTGACTGCTCTTTTAGTTGATTAAAATTAATTTGAACATTATTTTTTGTGTATAATGTATTGCCACATGTTAAAAGCTAGTGCTGGAGAATGCAAGTTTACTGATGAAAGGTTATATTATTGTTAAGGGCAGTTTAGAAAGTGAATAATATAAGATAAAAATGAGAAGAAATTATGTTAAATGCATTTTAGACATAATTGCTCTTTTAAAGTTATGAAATAATCATAATTTTCTGTTAAAAATTTATGATTATTTTCAAAATTTGTTCAATACATTGATTTTTCTGGGGGTTTTTTGTTGTTTGTTTTGTTTTTGTTTTTGTTTTTGTTTTTTTGTACTGGGGATTGAACTCAGGACCTTGGCACTTACCAAGCAAGTGCTTATGCTGCTGAGCTATTTCCTTGGCCCCCATTCTTGATTTATTTTCTTTCTTTTTTAATGTATTTTAGTACAGGGACTCCAGGGTCTCACTACACAGATTAGAGTCCTACTGATCTTCCTGTTTTCAGCCTCCCAAGCACTGGGATTACAGGGGGTACCACCATATCCAGTCTTTGTCACCTCAGGGAAACCCCAGGGGCAGGGCCAGCACAGCATGCTGGGGATCAAACCCCAGTCCCTGCACTCTTGTCTAAGCAGGTGCTTTAGTCCACAGAGCTATTTGGCCAGCCCTTGATTTTCTACAAAAGCAGATTTTCAGGTTTCTTTTAAGAGACGGAAACTATTCTGAGAAAATACAAATTGATAGTTGGTTTGCATGTGAATTATATTTCTCAGTAGTTTTTTTTTTTTTTTTGTGGGGGGAGCGTTCTGTAAGACTGTAGAACAAAGTAGAACAATAGGAATGGAATGTAGGTGAAAAAATGGAACTCCAGTAAGATTGAAAGTGAGTATATCAGAGTTTCTAAAGCGTTAGGTGATTGCTTATGAGTAAGCATTTAGTGAAATAATTTATCAAGTTGGTTATAAAATGATTTTCTTTTTAGCACATTAGAGAAGAAGATATAAGGAATCAAAAGTTAATGTTGATTTTCTTAATAGGGGATGTGGCCTTTTCTGAAGGAGGGAGTGGATTTGAGACTTAAAAAAACTACAAATGGTTTGGAATAATCATGCTAAGGAATTTGAGGCAAGTAAGAAACACATAGTAAGCAGTACATTTAATAGACTCCAGTGCCTCCAATGTACTGTGTAATAACTGTACTGTAAGTAGGGCAGTGAACACAAACATTTACTATATTTCATGGAGGAGAGAGAGAGACAAGGAGAGAGAATATAATATACCTTAATAGAATATAACATACCTGAACAGTGGACACTGTTGTTATTATGATTATTCCTCCATTGTTGCTGGTGTAAAGTAGAAGTAAAGAAAGCCAGCTAGTTGGTTTACCTGAAATTAACTAAATTGGGCAAATTGATAAGAAAGTCAAGGATGCTAGCATTGCATTTCTGGAATGGCTCATAGGCTTTATATTTGAGTTTGCATAAGAAATAAATTCAAGGAGAAAATAGTGATTAACTGGAGGGCAACAGAAAGGTCAGCAGAAATGAGACAGAGAAGTATAATGCAAGAATTTATGATCAAAAGTGGATTTCCAGCAGTTCAGGACCTTGAACAAATTACTAACCCAGAGTGAAAAGGTACAACAATAAAGAAGATGAAAGAACAGTGGGCTTGAGACCAGAATCTTTGAGAGATAACTGCCTATCTTCTCTTCCTAAAAGCAGGGAGTGATTTTGAAGACTGAAATTAGGAGACAGTTTTAGTCAAGGAACAGGACGATGTGAGGTAGGACAATAGGAAGGAAATGATGCCCAGTCAATATAGAGAATGATATTTTTGATAGCTAATTTTCCAAAAGACAAAAGATTAAGCATTAATTAAATAAAAACGGTCCTCGGATGGTATGCTTTTTCTGTGAATCAAGGAGAGGAGGAGTAGCTTGTTTTTTTTTTTTAAATGTATTTGGTACAGGGTCTTACTATGCAGCTCGGACTTGTAGTGATCCTCCTGTTTTCAGCCTCCCCTGCACTGGGATTACAGGTGCCCCACCACTTCCAGCCTTGGTGATCCTGTCTTTGTAGATGGGTTGGCTGACTTGGCATCTGGTGTGGGGGATCGAACCTTAGTCCCTGTGCTTGCCTAAGCAGATGCTCAGTTTGCTGAGCTATCTCGCTGGCCCTTAGCATCTTATTTTAGAAATAATTATTTAGCAATGGTGCTTTTAGAGAGATTTGAGACTTTAGGGAATGTATAGGAATGGATGGAAGTTAAATAGCAAGTTTGTAAAAGTCCCAAGGTTGAGGTAGAAGAAGCTTTTACCAGTGAGTATGGAATAGAATCGAATTGTAGAGCTTTGAGTTTGAAGGCAGTAGCAAAGTTTATTGATTTTGCTTTGGGAGAAACATGTAGTTAAGGATAAGGAAACAATTGCTTTTTTTTTTTTTTTTTTGAATATGCTTATATGGAGGAAGAGGTTCTAGCAAGGATACTTTTATACATTGAAAAATAAATGTACCTCAGGGTTTGCATTTGCTTGCCTGCCTGCCTGCCTTCCTCCTCCGTTCCCCTTCCCTTCCTTCCCCTCCCCAAGGCCTCCCTATGTAGTTCAGCCTGGCCTTAAACTTGTTATACGCATGTGCCATCATACCTAGTTTACATTTACTTTTGTAGAAAGTAAGGATATATTAAACAAATTTTGCTAGTATAAAAATGTTCTACATAAGTAATTATTAAAAAGAATTGTACCATAAAGAAATGATAATTTTGAGGAGCAAGATATGTTAACCTCATTTAAACATTACACTGTGTGGTACTGCATTAAAATGTACAATTTTTATTAAACATTTTTAATTAAAAATCAATACATTTGGGGGCCAGGGAGATAGCTTAGTAGAATAAGTGCTTGCCTGGCAAGTGCAGGGTCCTGAGTTCAATCCCCAGTACCACACACACACACACACACACACACGCCAAAAAAACCCCCAAACATTTATGTCATATGTAACTACCATAAAATAGACCTACTATCATACTTGGTACTTGGTATAGTGTAAGTTTTATTGATTCAGATAGAGTGGTATATTTATTTTTGATTTGTATATCTTACTTCCCTCCAGCTTAGCATTTCAGATTAATGGAAGGGATTAGGATCACACATCCAAGTACCACCCATATAAAAGTTAATTCTCACTTAATACTAAAGCTTAAATTTCTTCAACTAGATAATGGCTGTTTATACCATAATGCCAAGAGTAAAATACTACTTAAAAATAATGCTAGATTAAAATAGAAAGAAAGAAAAATTCAAATAAGACAAACAAAATAGAATGGATTTAAAAACATAACTTAATAACAGAAAATAGTAATGCAAGTCATTTTTCCGTGTTCCATGATTGAAATAAAGAGTGTCAGTTAAAGCTGTTCGGGCTCTAAATAAATCTTTATTTAAAATTTTTGCTAGTATGTGTTTGCAGCATGCTATATAAATCTTTTAAAAAATAGCATGTTGTCCAATCAGAATTGTCAGCAGAGAATAATATAATGGTTGTAAAATGAATGCTTAAGATGGTGCTTGTCATATAGTAAAATAAATGTTAGTAGCAATTACCTTTTTGTAATTGGGTAAATTGAAGATTTTCTTCAGTTATTACCAGTTTTTGCTATTTAAATACTTACGGCTAGGTAGCTTGGATTAATTTATAACTGGCTTCTGTAACTGCTATTCTTTTCCAGATATTAAATTTTTTTCAGATTTATGCTTCCAAATTAATTTCAATATCATTTTGGATACTGAAATTTGAATACATTTTGAATCACGTTAGGATTGTTGTTTATTTATTTATTTATTTTTTTGTAGCAGGAATCGAATTGATAACCTTGTACTTGCCAGGAAGGCACTGTATCACTGAGCTACATCCCTGGTCCTGGGATTTTTATTGGAACTATATCAAGCCAATATATTTTTAAAAGAGATATTTGCAATTTTTAGTTTTCCTTTTTCAGATTTTCTCTTATATTGTTCATTAGCATTTGCATAGTTTTTTTCACAAGCAACAAAGTCATATCCCCAGATATTTTTTATTTTTGTCTCTATTATAAGTGATGTAATTATATTTTTAAAGTAGCACTAGGTGACTTTTGAAGTTCTTTTAAATCTTCAGATACCACTTTTTTTTCTTCATTTACGTATTTGTACAGGGTCTCATTATGCAGCTCAGACTCATAGTGATCATCCTGTTTTCAGCCTCCCCAGCACTGGGACTACAGGCCTGTGCCATCGTGCTCGTACTCACTCATCTGCTCAGGCATGCAGGACCAGGAATCGAACCCTTGCCTAAGCAGGTCTGCTGAGCTATCTTGCCAGCCTGATACCACTTTTTAAAATAATGTTTGTTTCATATTTTTCTGCTTGATTGAACTTTAGAAACATTGTTAAGTAACTTTTGTGTGGCCTTCCTATCTTGTTCTTATTTTAATAAAATTGTCTATCGTATTTTAAATATTTAAGATTTACTGTTTAAGATTAACTACTCTTCAACTCTTCAGAGAATTATTACAGTAACATACACTCATTAAAAAATAGAAACTATTAAAATATTGTGAGCAAATATCAGTGTATTTGTGTTTTCTAAGATTTTTTTCGAATTAGTATTATGTTGGATTTGTTGTTGTTGTTTTGTTTTTTGGCAGAACCAGGGATTGAACTCGGGCCCTTGCGCTTGCCAGAGAAACGCTTATTCCACTAAGACATCTCCCTAGCATGATGTTGGATTTTTTCATAGCAGTTTTTATTTTGAACTGATAAAATTGAACTTGCTGTGTAATCTTTTAATGTAATAAAAAAAATTCTAGAATTTAAACATCCATGGAACAAATCTGCTTGGCTGTGGGTGATAATCCTTTGTTGTGCTATACCAAAAGTGATAGATTGGGATCTTCGAGTCAGTGCAGTTTGGATTTGTATTCATTTTTTGCCCTTATAACTGAATGACCTTTATAAAATTATGTAACTCTTCTAAATATTGTCTTATTAATAATCTGATGTCTTTTTCTGTCCCTTGAATTTTATATAAAATTATCCCAACCTCTTTTTTACTTGTCCTTCCTCCAATGTGTAGAATTTTACAGCTGGGAGAAATCCACAGTCCTCCACAAGAAAATGTAGAAATCTTTTCTTATGAACATTTTTCCTTCTGAACCTCTTTCACTGTTGCTTTGTCCTTTACTTTCATGTGTAGAAGAAACATTCAACTGGAGGAAATTTGTGGTAGAACTTTAGCATGAGTGGGAGAACTATGAGTTAGGGATATAGGCATCATTTTTCTTAATATCTTTTTAGCCTGTTCACTCTTGGATTTTCTTCTTTCTTTCTTTCTTTTTTTTTGGTCAGAACCAGGGATTGAACTCAGGCCCTTGAGCTTGCCAGGGAAGTGCTTATTCCACTGAGCCATCTCCCCAACCCCTCTTGGATTTTCTTGACCCTTCTCCACACTTTGATCTGCGTCTCTGTGGTCACCTTCTCATCATCTTACTTAGCATTACTGATATCTTTTTCTTCTCCCTTTGTTTCATCAGAGCACTTAGAACTCCTAGATCTTTGGCCTAAAACTTATGCCCCTATTATTGGGATATCAGTTAAAAAATATTCCAAATTCATTATCAGAATAGAGATGCTTTCCTTGTTTGGAGTTCTGGTTCTGTTTAATGTTTTTCTCCCTTATTACTCTACCTTTTAGGACTGTGAAAAATGCAGGCCAGTGTATATTTTGGATAGAGCTTTTTTTCCTTCTACCATCACTCCAGCTGCTTAATTCGTGTTAATGTAATAGTGTAATAGCCACTAAATTAATTTGTGACATATGGTTAACAGTGCCTCTTTATTTCATAAAATTAGTGCTTCAGAGATTTATTTGTACTTTTGTTTTATGAGAGTATTTAAAAATTGAAGTTCCATATCTTAAAAAGCATATTTTTTATTGTTTTGCAGAAAATTAATTGTTAAAAACCAGTATGGCCACAGGAGGTGGACCTTTTGAAGAAAGCATGAATGATCAGGATTTACCAAACTGGAGCAATGAGAGTATTGATGACCGACTCAACAATATGGTATAATAGCTTACTACTGATGGTGTGCTGTATTGTTGACTGCTAATGTTAAAGTGCAACTTTCTTTCTAAATGTAACTACTAAAAGTCTTTGTAAACGCTGTGAGCTAACTTATTAAGGGACCATAGGCTCTTGATTACTAGTTGAAGACATTTTGGTTTGCTACTAAGAGAAATCAACTTGAGTTAGTTTCTACTGAAAAGGAAATTTAATACAAGAATTTATATTAAATTCCATATTTAATACGGAAACTGTGATAAAGAGTTTTAGGAAGGGACTGGAAAAAAGACCTAGAAAGCTATTGAAAATTACTCTAACTTGACTGCTTTTTTTTTTCCTTTTTGGTCCATGTAATATATGTGAAGGGCTAGTGAGATAGCTCAGTAGATTAAGCACCTGCTTAGGCAAGCGCAGGGATTGGGGTTTGATCTCCAGCACCAGATTCCGCACTGGCCCCACCCCTGGGTGCACTGAGCTGGTTGCAGAGATTGGCCTGGTGGCCTGGGCCAAGTGGCACATTCCTGTAATCCCAGTGCTGGGGGGAAGGGAAAACAGGAGGACCACTATTAATCCAAGATGCATAGTGAGACCCTGTACCAAATACATTTAAAAAAAAAAAAAGTGTGAGTGTCCCATTATCCTAAAGTTTTCAGTTAAAACTACAGTTGTATACAGACTAGTTATCTTTTAGTTTCTAATTTGAATTTTAAAATATTCTAATTTGGATTAGAGATGCATTTCTTTTCCAGTCATCTTTGGCCAAGAAGGGGTATTATTTAAATTTAGCAGGAACACTCACACATGGATTGGGGAGGAAGGCCAGTTCATAAAGGAATGTTTTGTTATAAATAAAAATAAAAATATGATTTTATTAAAATAGTAACTAAAAATCTTCTGGTAGAAATAAAGTAAAAATTTTTAGATTTTTTGGTCAATGAATTAGATTAGGTGGGTATAATTAAGTAATAGGTTTTCTAGTTGAAATATTAAACTTTTTTTGTCATATACTGAATATTGTCATGTATATCTTTGCCTATAAAATAATAATAGTTACAATTATTGCTTATTAAATACTAGGTATTGTTTTAGATGTTTATGTTATTTTTAAATCTGTTTCAAAGATAACACTATTTAGAGATTAGAAGATAGAGCTTAGGAAGTTAGATAAATTGACTAGGGTCACACAGTGGTGTATTTCTTTAGAAAACAATAATTATTTTAGCTCCCAGGCCAGTTTTAGGTCTGTCTGCTTTTTTTGTACAGGAATCCAGTAAATTTATGAGTAGAAAACAATTTCTAAAGGGCATTGAGAATATTTAGATTAAGTTTAGGGTTGAGATTTGGGAGTTTATATTTGTTACTTATCTGTATAATGGGAAATTATTATGTTTTCTAAGGATAGGCTAGGACATTAGGATAGATTTAATGAAGAGAAAAATAGTTACTATAAATGTCATTAAAAATGTATGTTTATGTAAAAAAGTCTTGTCACTTTAATTGTAAGATGACCAGTTAAATCTTGATCAGTGTTTTAAGCATACCTTTTTTTCTTCGTGGTTCAATAGAGGGCAGATTAACTTTGCTTTTCCTTCTTTTTTTTAAGGATTGGGGTAGCCAACAGAAAAAGGCAAATAGATCATCGGAAAAGAATAAGAAAAAGTTTGGTGTAGAAAGTGATAAAAGAGTAACTAATGATATTTCTCCGGAGTCATCACCAGGAGTTGGAAGGCGAAGAACAAAGACTCCACATACATTTCCCCACAGTAGATACATGACTCAGATGTCTGTCCCAGAGCAGGCAGAGTTAGAGAAACTTAAACAGCGCATCAACTTCAGTGATTTAGATCAGGTTTGTGAATTATTTGGAAAGTCAAGGTACAATTGCAGGACTACTGAAATGGATTAGGTAGTTTGCTTTAGAGTAAACGATTGAGCTGCTTAGTTTGTTTTAAAGTTTCTTTCTGTGCATATGGAAAGAACTTTAATCAGTGATCAAAATACTGTCCTTTGCAGGGCCAGAGAGATGGCTCACTGGAATAACACAAGGGCCTGAGTTCAATCCCTGGTTCCGCAAAAAAACAACAAACAAAAAAAGTACTGTCCTTTGGTGGAAAACAAAGTCTTAGATATTTGTAAACTTGCCAAAGGCATATTTTTCTGGATTTTCTTACTATGCTAATAGCTAATTTAAATTATTTCATTATAAAACTGTTAATGTTGCTAACTGAATGAGATTGTTATGACGTGACTAGAAAGAAGTTTCCAATTTAGTATATTAAGTGTGGAATGTGCTGAATTACTTCAAATTCAAAATAAAACTTTTGTATTTATATTCACTGAAATTAAGTTTAGATCTAAAAGCAAATAGAAATGATAATCTCTTTTCTCTTAAAGAGAATAAAAAGTAAAACATTGAACACTACAGAATTTCCAGATGATATGAAATCAGAAGTGGTTGTTATGTTGTATATTATTATCTTCATAGTAATTGTTGAGATTACCAGATATAAACATGCAAAGTTGTTTAAAAAATTAAGCATTAACTGTTCCTTTCCATAAACTAATACAACTTAGTAGTACAATTATCTTAACTGTCTATCATTTATTTATATATTTCTTTTTTTTTTTTTCTCCTTTCCTTCATCTCAGTTTTTTCTTTTTGAGCAGTTTCTGTCCCTTTCACAATATCTCTTGTAGATAATGTGATGTTTACACATGCAGATAATGCACTATTAAACAATATTTTATTGTTACCTTTGCTCTTGGAGAGATGAACTAGTTTTCACATATGTAGAAGTACTGTTCTATACTGAAGTCTGAAAGTACCTTCAAGGCTAATGTGACAGTGGTGATATATATGATTAGGTGTCATGTGCATGTATGCCAGATACTAAATCAGATACTTTTGCAAACAGTGCCTCCAAATCTTTATGTTGATTGGGTCCAGAGACTATAAAAACTTTGTAAGCAAGCAACAAATAGCAGTGTGAATTATAAATGCTGCCCATAGTACTAGTACTTAAACTAATTCTCTTCATGTTTTAATTGTCTTACAAAATGAGTAGGAAATATTAATCTAATTTTGATATTTCAGTAAAAGAATTTTGTAGATCTGAAGCTTTTTGAAATTTTATTAAAATCTGTTCATGCATACCTCCTGAAATATCTCATGGTGAAACTAAGAACTTTGGAATTACTTTAATTTGTGAAAAGATTGTGTGATTTGATTTCTTTTTTATATATAGAGAAGCATTGGAAGTGATTCTCAAGGAAGAGCAACAGCTGCTAACAACAAACGTCAGCCTAGTGAAAACCGAAAGCCCTTCAACTTTTTGCCTATGCAGATTAATACTAACAAGAGCAAAGATGCTGTTATGAGTCTTCAAAAGAGAGAAAAGCTTGGATCAGCACAATGTAAAGAGTTGTTTGCTTCTGCATTAAGTAATGACCTTTTGCAAAGCTACCAGATCTCTGAAGAAGATGGAAGAGGAGAGCCTGCAATGGAGAGCAGCCAGGTAGTGAAATATTTTGCTTGATTTCACAAATCCAAGAATATAAACATTAAGATTTAAAAATTAAATTAGTTTATACACATAGCAGTTTTATTTAGGTACAAGTAAACTCTTTCCTGGGCCCTCTTCATTAATCTGTCAGGTGTAAGACAGGATTTTAGGTCTGTGGAAATAACTCAACAGTCTAAGTGCCTGCCTGGCAAGGCCAAAGACCTGAGTTTGATCCTCGATACTGTGTGCTGTGCCAGCCCTGGAACCCTGGGCATGCCATACTGCAGGCCCGGAAACCGGGCATGGTGATGCACGCCTGTAATGCCAGTCCTGGAAAGGCTGAGATGGGAGGGTCACTTCAGATCTGAACTGCATATTGAGACCCTGTATCCAGTAAATAAATAAATAAATAAATAAAGCAGAATTTCAAAACTTCCAAATGATTGGAAAAGTACCATATTCAGGTTCTCGCATTTGCCCAAAACTAAATATTATATTGCTAAATTTTAGTAAAGAGCATTAGAAGCAACATGATTAGTAGACTTTCACAAGAAATTTTTTAAATGGTGGTACTATTTTGAAAAGTATAATACTTTTAATTATTTATAAAGAAATACGTAAATATTAGGAAATTTTATATTAAAATGCTTTGGTATAGTTTTATTAAAAATGTTCATATAAAGGTATTTTGAAATTTAAATTGATGCTAGTTGGAGTTTTTAGTATTGACATTTATGTTTTTGTTAAAATCGAAATGTGATTCAGATTTTTTACGTGTATGCATCCATATGATAAACCTAGACTTGTTTGGGGTTATTCTAATTGAAATAAAAATCTGTGAAATTGTTGCAATTTAATTATGCTCAATTTTACATTTGTATATTATTGTGCTTCTTTTTGCTTTCTCCCCTCTCTTCTTTTCCCTCTGCTTTTCTTTGCTTTTTTTAGTACTAGAGATTGAATCCAGGGCCTTCACTTTGAGCTGTATCTCCAGCCTTTTATTTTTTCGAGACAAGGTATAGTTGCAAAGTCATTAGAATTGCCCCAAGCTGGGCTTGAACTTGAAGTTCACTTGCATCACTCAGCCTCCCAGAGTGCCAAGTTTACAGAGGTATACTACCATGCCCACTTCTTAATTTTCTTTTTTGTATTTTCTCTGCAGATTGTAAGCAGGCTTGTTCAAATTCGTGACTATATTACCAAAGCCAGTTCCATGCGAGAAGATCTTGTAGAGAAAAATGAAAGATCTGCTAATGTTGAGCGTCTTACTCATCTAATAGATCACCTTAAAGAACAAGAAAAATCATACATGAGATTTCTCCAAAAAATCCTTGTAAGTTTTAGACTTTTTAATAACATGTTGAATTACTTTTGTAATTTGCCTGTGTAGACATACTGATGACATTCTGATGCCACCCAGAGGAGGTAACATTTTTAAAAAATCGTGCCATCCATTATAACATTTTATTGCCCTTTTTAATAGTTGTATGATTTATACCACTAAAATATTTCAGGCTAGAGAAAATGAGGAGGAGGATGTTCGGACTATAGATTCAGCTGTGGGATCTGGTTCTGTAGCTGAGAGCACATCGCTAAACATAGATGTGCGGTCTGAGGCTTCAGATACCACGGTAAGCGGCTTTTTGGTAATTAAAGTGATAGAAATGAAGATTTAAACTCTCCTCCCTTTTTTAGGATAATATTTTATAGGTATTCCTTAATGAAAAGTGTATTTCAGGGAAGAAACCCTCAAATTATTAATGCTGTAATACTTTTTTTTTTTTTTTCCGGTGGAACTGGGAATTGAACTCAGACTCTTGTGCTTTCCAGGGAAGCGCTTATTCCATTGAGCCATCTCCCCAGCCCCTGTAATACATTTTTAAACATGGAAGTTTTGTTTATTAACATTAAAAATAGTTTTTAGTAATTTTTGAACTTAGTGTTTTTGTAGTTTGTTTCATCAAACTTTATTAATTTTGAGAAGCACTGGGGAAATAAAAAATTCACTGTGACTTTAATGGCTATTGGTAATCACTGATGATACCAGCGATTGCCAGACATATAGTATGTTAGAGAAATCTGTTCATGAGCCCCTGAAGGCTCATTTTAAGGGTCTTTGTATTTTTTCATTTCTCAGGTTGTAGTTTAGTACTATAGGAAAACCAAATGACTAAAAAATGAGATAAAGACTAGTAAATAGTATAGGATCGCGTTTACATTTTTATTTAATTCAATATGAGAAAAATACTATGATTTCTAACTGCAGAATGAAATTTCCGCAAATAATATCCTTTGGAAAAATAAAAATTTCAAATTTTTTGATGAAAGCTTTGTAGAATAGCATGCATTTGCAATAGTAAACTTCAAAACTTATTACCAGAAAATTTTTCTTTTTAAAGGATAACCATGTATCCACTTTGTTTTTTGAGGTTTTACTAACAGTACTGTTCAGCAAGGAATTTGAGGGTTTGTTTCCTTTTAGAATTGGTCTGTGCAGTTTTAAATACCTCCTTTTCCATGACCTTCTTAGTTTGTAGATATAATTTGAATTTTATTCTCTTCCTTATTTTTACCAGGAAATACTCATAGGGCTTGATCCAAACAGTTGTTGAAGAGTGGATTCTACTGTGGGGCACTTGTCTTTTTAGTTATAGTGTTGCCAGGAATAATTTACTTCTTACATATCAGCAGAAGATGAAAGTGTTAGAACAATATGGGTAAAGGAATTTGTCAAGAAGGGGTGGGAAATGGCATAGCCAGTTATTATAACATACGTACTAGCATCTAAAGTGTTTACCATTCTGAAAATTTTTCATAATATCATATCATTTATTAATAGTACGTAGCAGAATAAATGTTAAATTATATTCTAGCCATTTTGTGTAGCTTGGAAGTTGCCTTGGATATGATCACTAATAAGCAACAATTTAGCATGTAAATATTGCAAGTCTGATCTTGCTGCCACTTAGGTGTGGGAGAGTAGATTTTTTTTTTTAAAGGAGGAGGACCTGGGAAAGTTTTGTGTTTATTTATAATATTTATGTTAAGCAGGAATTCTGTTAAGAAATTTATATGTAACACTATTTAATAAAGGAGGCATCTTTTAGTCCAAGAATTTGGCCATGCATTGAGGACAAACTAGGGAATTCAGCCTCACAAAAACAGGTTTCAGACATTGATGTTACAACAAGTCCAAAGGGGAAAGGTAACAGACCTCCTCACAATGACAGGGAACTGAGGCCTAATCCATAAAAGCATGGATTTCCCTCATAGGTATACTTCATAATATTAACTTGGGAAGTCTGACTTGGGAGTATTTCTTTTGTTCATGTTTCCTGTCACTTACTTGCTTTTTTGTTACTATGACTCTAAATATATATGTTATTGGCATGGTTAATTATTGTATTATAATTCGCTTTAGTAAAATTATGTGCCTTGAGACTGGTGTGGTGGCGTACGCCTGTAATCCCAGCTCTTGAGAGGCTGTAAACAGGCAGATCACTACGAGTCTGATCTAGTAGTGAGACGAGACCCTAAACACCCTGTAGACCCTTCCCTTAAAAAAAAAAAAACAAAAACCAAAAAACTGTACCTTACTGATGTTCTTTTTGCTTTCATATATACTGCTCCATGGGTTAAATGTAATAGCTGATTTTAATTTATATTAAGAAATTGAAAGATGATTAACAAAGGAAATAATTTCGTTCCTTGTTTTGCTGTCAAAATATGTGTAATACATTCTGAAGCCTGGAATTGTCTTACAGTTGTTTGCAATATTAGGGTGCATGCATTCAAATAAAACTTATTTTTCTTATAGTCATTTGTTAGAGAAAAAATAGAGCAAGCTATTAGCTTTCCTTATATTTTAAAAAATGAAATACTTTTATGCTTTTTTTGGCTTATGTGTTTGTTGCTGTTCAAAACCTTTTCCCTTTTTTTTTGAAAAATAATTATTCATTTGACTTATTTGAATTATTTTGCTGGATTCCTTCAGTGGCTGATGTTCTATATGAAAGCATTCAAGATAAATTCAAAGACAACTATTTGTATACTTCTTTTTATAACAGTTTGAATGAAATAGTGTTAGTGTTAGTAAAACTATATCCTGTTGGCAATGGAAAAGTACTATTTTAATTGCTATAGATAGTAATTTCATGTTTTATTATTTTGTGGGATTGATGCTTCTTTTGTATTTTGTACATATTTTATATTTTCGTAACTATTGAAAAATGACTACTGTCGCAGTTTGTGTTTCTGGTTTTTTTTTTTCTAGCTCCCACAAGAAATTAAGGACGTAGTTTAAAAACCTTGTTAGGTATCCTGTTGTATAGTGTTAAGCGGAATGTGCACTAGTTTAATAGAAGAATAAAAGAACTGTTTTTGTTTTAAACCTGGTAGCTTTGGTGGGGAGAAAGTAAATATGAAGAGTAATAGACATCTTTTGAAATTTGTTGTCTTTCTGTTTAATTCTTCTGAATAGTAGCAAACAAAACTTAAGAGTTGACAGTTACTACAGCATAATTTCTGCCAGATCACCACTTGACTGTTTTTTTCTGTGATCTACATAATGTGTAATACTCATAACCTTTTCCCCATTCCCTCCTCAGAATCCTTTCAAAATAGAAGTTGAGGTCTTATCTGTTTTCAGAGCTGACAATAACCTTGAGAGATGCTGCTTGATATTCTAACACTGGCTATATAAAGGCAAATTCTGCTTGATGTTTATTTTATAGACATAGTGACATTTTGGGTAATATTACAAAAGCCTTCCACGAGTATAGAGAGCCCTTTCCAGTCCTCATTGTGGCACAGGAAGTTTATATTTGTAATCCCATGGAAAAGTTACTGTAATTTTATTTTTTTTAATGTATTTGGTATAGGATCTCACTAAGCAGCTCGGACTCATAGTGGTCATTTTGTTTTCAGCTTCCCCAGTGCTAGGATTACAGGCGTGCACCAACATGCCCGGTCTTGGTAGCCAGTTCAGTGCACCCAGGGGCAGGGCCGGTGTGGCATGTGGTGTTGGGGATCAAACCCCAGTCCCTGCATTTGCCTACACAAATACTTAGTCTGCCATCTCATCGGCGTACACACACACACACACACACAGACACACACACAGAACTTCTGGTTTTTATGCCTAAAATTCTTTTGGGGAGCGGAACCGGGGATTCAACTCGGGCCCTTGCACTTGCCAGGGAAGCAGTTATTCTACTGAGCCATCTCCCAACCCTTTAAATTATTATTTTTTAATCTGTGAACTAAAATGTCGGTAAGGGTAATCTAGAAAAATTTTAAAGTATGTGTTTGAAGGATGGCTATAATCTTGGTTTCCTTTTTGGATTTGTATTGAAAACACCATGGGTAGCCATCTTATTTCTAGATATTTTTACTTCCATTTTCTTGTCTTCCTTTTTTTTGTGTGTTTGATCATAGTCCTCACCTCCTCCCTTGGTTTAGCTTTTCTGAGTCTGAAATACTATTTGTATGGATGCAAAAGTTAAGAAAAAGCAGTAAACTCCACTAACTTTAAAAATTGTTGGGAATTCACTATTGGGTTTGTGAAAAACCTGAACATGATTATACTTATTTTAACAAATAGTATTCTGTGTAATTAGGGTGTTATACTTCTGGAAATAAATGCTAATGATAGGGATTAAAGATTTTTAAAGGGCAGAATATTTGTAATATTAGTTTGGGAGTAGGTAGACCTTTTAAACCTAGATAGTTTGAGCATAACCTGGAGTCTAAACTATTTTGAAGAGGTAAAAGGATTATAAATTAGGTGAAAAGAAGCATTCTTGGAGGGTCTTATTTCCAGATGATTTTTTATTTGTAGAATGCTTGTAAATTTGTACTTTGCCAAAGGAGTATGAATGTGTGTTTATTGACATCAACCTGAAGACATTTCTCTGAGTTGCTCCACTGAGATGTGTCCCTGTTTTCATCTGGTCATACAGTTTACCAATGTGAAATTATTATAGGATTATTTTCCATCAAATTAGAGAGTTAGGTATGTTATACTTATCCTTTAGTTTTTTTCCAAGATGTAAACAGTCTTCAAATAAGGCAGAACTGAAAGGTTGAATTCTGACAGGGATAAATATAAATATAAAAAATATAAATGATAAGGTAGATTACGTCTGTGTCATGGTCATGAAGTCTAGAGATAATCCAGGAATGGTAGATGGGCTCCTGGCTCAGACTTAAATCAAATATTCTCAGCATGATCTACTTCCTATTTCATTTTAACACTCTTGACTACTTAACTGCAAGCATGTGATTTTTGTTGTTGTTCGTTTACTAGTTATTTTGATTTTCAAGTCATATTGTAAAATGTTTTCATGCTTATTTGTTCTTGAAGTAGTAATGAGTTCTATTTGGGGAAGAAAGTGAAGTGGCTTTTGGCTAGTATTGGCAAGGGGACAGGAGCTCAGAAAGAAACGTTTTGAACCTTTTGTGTGCACCATAATTTTGCAAGAATCAAATGACTACAGGGAAAGTAGATCGGTACATTTTTCTTTCAGAGGAAATCATTGAACTTTTACTCTCCTTGTTAATTTTAGGGGGGAATTATTCATTAAAAATCTGTGTAACTGCAATAAAAATATTACTAGTGGAAACTGAAAATAGACTTAAGTACAAAAAGAACAAAATTTTGTGTGTGCTTTAAAAATACTAGGCAAGCATTTTACCACTGTGTTGTTCACATTGCCCTTACATTAAAAAAAAATTTAATGGTAAATCAATACTGAAAATATTTCATACATAATTTAGCTCATAATTTGTTTTCAGGTTGAATTTAAATTTGTGACTTTAGTTTTTTCTTTTTTCTTATTGTCTTACATTTAGAATAGGTTTAGGGGGGCTGGGGAATTAGCTCAGCAGTAGAGTGCTTGCCTAGCAAGCTGGAAGCCCTGGGTTCGATCCTTGGCATCAAAAATAAAAAATAAACCTCCCCTAAAAAATAGTTGAGCGAAAAAAATACAGTAAAACCAAAAAAGACCAAAAACGAACATGCCACCAGAATAGGTTTAGGATATAAACATTTAAATTTTTTTTTAATTTTTTTTTATTTATTTGTGTGTGTGTGTGTGTGTGTGTGTGGCCAGCTCAGCCCACCAGGGGGCGGGCCTGGCTGGCATGTGGTGCTGGGGGATTGAACCGCGGTCCCTGTGTTTTGCTAAACTTGTTCTAAGTAGGTGCTTTAGACCACTGAGCCATCTCACCAGCCCAGGATATAAACATTTAAAATTGATAATTTCTTTTAAGTAATATCTTTCAAATATGTTACTTCTAAGCAGTATTTTGAGGGAATTGGGAAGTTTTTACTTCTGTTTTGTGTACTCACACAGCTGGATACACATAATTGAAAAGTAAAAATAGTAATGATATTTATTCTAAAAATACAAAATCTTCAGCTTTGCTGTATGTCCAGTAGTATATATAGTTAAAGCTTTTTACGTCATAGTTTTAAAGTACATTTTTACAATGTGCTGTTCTTGGCTAGAAATGAAAGGGTTTGTTTGATTTCTATGTGTTTTTAACATACTTTAATGGGTGGGGCTCAAAGTTTCTTAGTTTTGTCTTTTTTACAGAGATTTTCAGGATACTTACCCAGCATAATCTGCTTCCGCTTTTCTATAGGAACTGGATTGGGACTCATATTTTTATGTATATTGTGTGAAACTCTTTTTGCTGTTCAACTTATCTTCTATTTCAAATATCTTTTTCTCTTTCAAATTCATTATAAGCCATTGCTTATGATGTTTTACTATGAAATTACCTAACACTTAATGTGGTAAGCTATCTCTATGTGATCATTCTATTTTTATTTCTTTTTCTTCAGATCTACTAAAACTCTACTTGGGGTTATATATTTACTACCAGTTTATTATCTGTGTATATACATGTTATTGATAGTTAAAACAAGGACATGGATTTTAATAGTCATAAGCATTATTGGTCATACTTTTCAGGCCAGAGATCCTGAACAGGAGCCTGTGGAAGAGATAGAGAATTTGAAGAAGCAGCATGATTTGTTAAAAAGGATGTTACAACAGCAGGAGCAACTGAGAGCTTTGCAGGGACGACAAGCTGCTCTTCTGGCTCTACAGCATAAAGCAGAGCAAGCTGTTGCTGTAATGGATGATTCTGGTATGCTATACTCTTAAAATGTTCTTGTAAGCAAGGCTCAGTAAGTATTTATATTGCAGGGTGGATGCCATATAATCAGATTGTGATTGCTGGCTAGTTTAGAAACCTGCATGTGAGACTTACCATGTCGTTTACTTTTTTCTGGTTACGCAGAAAAGGTTGCAGGGACAAACCACTGGCATACTGTACTGAGCAAACAGACTCCTGCCTCTTCTGTCACAGTATATCCAGAGGTAAAAGGGACAGGTTGTAGTGCTGTTCTTGAGCTTCAAACTGATAGGGCTCTTGATAATCTTATTTCCATTTTTTTGTATTTTATTAATTAGGATTGTTGCTCTTTGCTTGCTTCCCAAGGAAGGGTCAGGAATCTTAACTGGGGCCACAACTTTATAGAGAATCATTTGTAAGCCGTGTTAATTTGTAGTTCTTGTTACCTCAGGATTCAATTTTATGTATCAGTACCTTTAAGATACAATATATTTAGGTTTTCTGAGATTCACAAATAGTCATTTTTTTTCCTTCTTTCTCTCAAAGTTATGTATTATTTAGGTGAAAACTGTTGAATTAGTTCTGGGCCTAATTTTATTGAATGTTTTATTATCTTCAAACCTGTGTTACAATTTTTCATCACATTAAAAATAAAATTGTTACTTATTAAAACACAAAGCTAAGTTTTATTTTTAGTTTTACTTTGAATAGACAAAAAATAATCAGGTATATTTATGGGGTACAAAATATGAATTTATGACACACCCTACTAGCAGCTGAGTTTTAAGTTACATATTTTAGCAATCTGCTGTTAATGGATTCTATTGATAGTTTTTCTTGAGTACTCTTATTTTTTGCTGGTGAGGTTAGTTCCTTTTATTCAGTAATAACTGAATTTATTCTAATGTCTAAGCCTATTGGCTCAACTCCGATCACTGGTAAGTCTTTAATTTTATAATTTCATAAGGAATTTATGACTTTCAGGTAAATTACTCTTGAAATATGATACAGTTGTATATAGTAATAATTAGTGGATTTTTATCACCATTTTTTCCATATAAAATCTGAAGAATCATTAGTAGATATAATTAGGAAATAGGTATTTAAGGAAAAATGATTAAAATATTTTAACATAAAGCCTAATACTAGTTTGATAAGGACTAACAATTATTTTTCCAGCTTGGATTATCAGATTTTTAAAGACTTTCCTTTAGTAGCTAAGCAGGTGTACGTTTATATAATCGCGTAATCAATATAGAATTCTAGGTTAGTATGCAAAGACTTTATTCTTATTCCTGTATTATAGAGAATAAATTTATAGTTTGACTTGCCTAAACTTGTATAGAATTTTAGTACAGTCAGGGCTCTTGAATTCTAGGTTAGGGGTCTTTGAAATTCTGAGTGTGAACTTGTAAAAAGTAAATGATTTCTTTTTAAACATGTGCTATCATGATTTGGAGTAAAAGAATGAATAGGAATTTGAATTTATTCAAATTTATATATGATAACTTTAAAACAGTTGCTCTTTATAGAAATTTTGTAGAGGAATACTGATTGTCTCAGTTACTCTTCTCGTTGCTAGAACAAATACCCAACACTCAAAATGAAGGAAAGAAAGGTTTATTTAGCTCACAGTTAATGGAGGTTTCAGTCCATATTCAACCGGGTCCATCTCAGACTGGCACATGACAGAACAACTTTCATGGTGTCAGCAAAGAGCAAGAGAGCAAAATGGAGGAATAGCAGCAGCAAATGGCAACAGAGAGGAAATCTGTCTGTCTCTCTTATATTACATTCAGGCTATCTGCTTCAGGCTGGGTGTAGCACTCACACCCATAATCCCATCAGTACTAAGACCCATAATCCCAGTGGATCATGAGTTCATCTCAAGCTCTTATCTACCCCATGATTGCTTGAGGCTTTGATGGGACACCCAGAGACAAACCATAACATTGATGAAGTTAGGATTATAATGTTTAGTATGTAAGGGAGACAAAGTAATTGTCATGGAAAAGACTATTTCATCATTTGGAGAGTTGCATTTTAGTTTTCTGTATTGTAATTTCTTTTTTTTCCATATAGAATTTGGACTAGATCCATATGATTCTGTCAGCCCTAAAATTTTAATTTTTCAAGAAAGATAATGTTTTTCTTAAAATGAAAACAATTTGTAGCCAGTATTTCTTTTAGAACTAGAGAGACTTGAGGGTAAGGGTGTGTGGTGGTTGAATAGTAGATAGCAACTGTTACCAAAATTGTCCTCAGAAAACTGCTTTAGAAATATGAGACCTATTTTTCTTTAATGAAGCTAAAATCTATGGTTTCTTAGTATGACATGTAGTATACAGTTATTTCAGTAAGTTATCTGTTGCATTGCAGATGTAGCAAACTATAGATTTAGCCCACTGCCTGAAATAAAGTTTATAGTATACAGCTGTATCCATTCATTTGCATATTGTCCATGTTTGCTTTTGTCATATAATGGCAGAGGTGGGTAGTTGAGACAGAAACTAAACTTCCCAGAAGACCTACCCCATTTATTATCTGAGCCTTTAAGCATACTTTTCTAGCTTAAGCTCTGTCAGAATCAGCTGCTTCTTTTCAGGCAGTTGCTTTACACACCATTCCCTCACGTTAACCATTCCATCAGTCATAATTATTAATTGAGGTAAATACTGTTCCCTTTTGTATGCCGCTCTACTAGAGTTTTTCAGTTGTCTATTTTTAGGTTATATAGAAACTTTTAATAAAATTAGCAGAGAGTTTATTAAAATTTTTGGTTTTTGTAGTTTGTGTTTGCAGTACATAATGATTACTTTCACTATGGAGAGTTGGTACATGTACATAAGGTTAACTAGTTTCAGATTGTTAAATTTTTTTGAGAAGTCTGTGTTTAGCTTCTCAGAAATTAAAAAAGCATCTTATTTATATTAACAAACAACTGTTAATTTCCTTTCCAGTTGCTGCAGAAACCACAGGTAGTTTATCGGGAGCCAGTATCACATCTGAACTAAATGAAGAATTGAATGATTTAATTCAGCGTTTTCATAATCAACTTCGTGATTCTCAGGTAACTTAATTTTTTTTAGTATAGTTGAGCTTACAGTTGCATTAACTAGACAGTGGTCCTCAAACCTGACTAAGCATAATTGTCATCTGGCACAATGGTTGGGAGTTTGTTAGCAGTGACTCCTTCCTTCAGTTACAGTTTGGGCTCCCTAGCAGCTGGGATGCTGGAAGCACAGATTAAAGGAGATTTACTTTCAAATTATTAGTGAAATTTTCCTTTCGTATGCTACTAAATAATACATTATTTTTCCAGTAAAAACTGAAGTCATAACTCTTAAGACAATAAGACTTAAATGTTTTACCAGTTACCAGCAGTTCTATGAAAATTCTTGCTTGAGAATTAATAAATACTTTAATTTCACACACTTTTTAAATGATGCAAATGCAAATTTATAATTCGTGAGTTTTGGATAAGAAAGAATACCTCTTCATTGGAAATGAGTGTGCTTGAAGATGCAGTGTTGTATATCTACTTGTTTACCAAGTGAAAGAAAAAATATGGTTTTAAATGTTTGTAAGGAGATAGGTATGAAAATGCTCATGACCTCATTGTGCTAGTAACAAAACAACAGAAATAAGTGTTTCTTCATTTCATGAAGGAAGATCAATGAATTATGATACATAGAGTGAAATTCTATGTAGTTGTAGTAGTTACTATATTAAATGACCCAGAGTTCATGAATGAAACTGCTAAGTTTAAGAAAGATACCTAGTGGCCTGCCAAATAGCTCAGCTGATTAAAACACCTGCAAGCAGGCTCAGGGGCCTGAGGTTTTATCCCTGGGCCTGCTGTGCTGACCCCACCCCTTGGGGCACCCTGATAAGGCAGTTGAGACTGGGCATGGTAGCACATGCCCATAATCCCAGCACTTGGAGGCTATAAACAGGAGAATCACTATGAGTCTGATCTAGTAGTGAGATCCTGAACACCCTGTAGACTCTTCCCTAGAATACAGGAAAGAAAAAACTAAGAAAGATAACTAGGCCTGACAATGTAGCCCAGGGATGGAGTGCTTTCATTCATGAAGCCCTTGATTGAATTCCCAGGACTACAAAAATGAACAAATAAAAAGATGCTTAATTTATATATATTTATAATTCTTATGAACAAACAGATATTACAAAGTAAAAATATGTACAAAAATGATGGATGAGCTAAGTTTAGATTGTGATTATTTCTCTAGAGGATAATGTGGTTTGGGAAAGATGTGTACAGACATTTAGCTATTGTTCTAATGTTGTATTTTCTTTTAAAGAATAGATACAAATATGAG
Source organism: Octodon degus (assembly GCF_000260255.1). Taxonomy (NCBI): domain Eukaryota; kingdom Metazoa; phylum Chordata; class Mammalia; order Rodentia; family Octodontidae; genus Octodon; species Octodon degus. The sequence goes on along the minus strand of NW_004524664.1, from coordinate 1,463,287 downwards.
AAAATGTTAAAATTTGACAAAGCTCAGTGGTATTCATTATATATAATAAGTCCCTAAGCCTTAGTGTATTCTTGATATATTTCTTTTTTTTTTTGGAATAGAGGGACAGCTGGGCATTGTGGTTCATGTCTGTAGTCCCAGCACTTAGGAGTGTGAGGCAGGAGGACCACTGCAAGTTCACGGGCATACTGGGCTGATAGTGGGTTCAAGCTAGCCTCACAGTAAGACCGAGTCTCAACAAAACAAAGAGCAGAGGAATGTGGGTTGTAGGTCTGGAAGTTGAAGTTTATGGCTGTGATTCTGCAAAGATAATGAAGCCAGTCTTGGTGGTATAAACCTGTAATCCCAGCACTTGGGAGGCTGAGGCAGGGTGATTGTTGCAAGTTTGAGACCAACCCAGGCTATAAAGTGAGCTCAAGGCCAGCCTGAACTGAGCAAGACCCTGTCTCAAAAAGACAAATAGTGAAAAGATGAGAGATGTTGGGTATTGTGCTGTAGCATAATCCCAAAACCCTGAGAGGCTGAGACATTAGGATCTAAAGTTTGATCTCAGTCTCAGCAATTTAGTGAGACTGTGTTAAAATATAGAGAACATCTATTTATCAGTACAACCTAGGCAAATTTTGTCTCTCTTACAGATACTTATATTTAAAGTAGTTTAAAATCAGAAAGAAATTTTCAATTGCCTTTGTCTTTTTGTTTTTGTTTGTTTGCTTGTTCGTTTTAATAAGCCTCCAGCAGTCCCTGACAACAGAAGACAGGCAGAAAGTCTTTCATTAACTAGGGAGGTTTCCCAGAGCATGAATCCATCAGTTTCAGAACATTTACCTGATGAGAAAGTCAAACTTTTTAGCAAAATGAGAGTGCTACAGGAAAAGAAACAAAAAATGGATAAATTACTTGGAGAACTTCACACACTTCGAGATCAACATCTGAATAATTCATCATGTAAGTAAATCTGGTTAGCAGTATGACATGGAGGACATATAAATGTGTATGCAGGTATATAACTGTTAAAGAACATTTGATGAGTGATACAATTTCTCAAGAAATGTATAATTTTCATGAGGAGACAAAACTTGAAGTTTTAAAATAATAAGCCAGACTGGGGGGAGATAGCTCAGCGATCTAAGCGCCTGCCTGGCAAGCGCAAGGTCCCGAGTTCATTTTCCAGTACCGCATGCCATGCTGGCCCCCAAAATCGGGCATCATGGCACATGCCTGTGATCCCAGCACTGGGGAGGCTGAGACAGGAGAATCATTATGAGTCTGAACTGCACAGTGGGATCCTGTAACAAGTAAACAAAAATTTTTTTAAAACATTTAAAAAAATAATAAGCCAGTGTTATTCTTCTCGTGTTGCTGGGACAAATACCCACTGCCCAAAATGAAGGAAAGAAAGGTTTATTAGCTCACAGTTAATAATGGAGATTTCAGTCCACATTTGGCTGGCTCCAAGGCACAGAGCAGCAGTTCATGGTGGAGGCAAAGAGTAAGAGCAAATGAGAGTTGTGGCAACAAAAGGCCACAGAGAGCAAGTCTGTCTCCCTTAAGGTGCATTCAGGCTATCCACCCCAGCCTAGATGTAGCACTCATATCTTTGATCCCAGCAGCACTCAGACCTGTAATCCCAGTGGATTATGAATTAAACACAAACTCTAGAAGTCCACCCGATGAGTGCATGAAGCTTTGGGGGGACAACTAGACACAGACCATAACATAATAATAGTTAGATGGATAGTAAGTTTAGAAAGAGAAAGAGCAAATTTGTGCCTTGAAAAATTAAAATTTTAATAAGAGGCAGAAAAGGAGATAAATATTTGATATTTATACACAGTGCTGCATTTTTTAGAATATTCAAAATTTTCCCTCAGGAGAAAAAAATCCTTTGTGTACTTTGAAAATCCCCTAAATTATGGGCTACAATTGTAGCTCAGAACACTGCCTGACACAGTTGAAGATCTGGATTTGATATCAGTTCTTCAAAAAAATAAAAACCTTGTGACTATGAAACAGATTCAGAGATTATTTACACACACACACACAAAAAGCAAAAGAGGGGCCAGGAAGATAGCTCAGTAGAATAAGCACTTCCCTGGCAAGCACAAGGGCCTGAGTTCAATCCCCAGTTCTGCAAAAAAACAAAACAAAAGCAAAAAGCAAAAGAGCGAGAAAGACAAAATAATTTATGTAGCACACATGGGTTAGTACAGAAAATCTATAGTTTGTAATCATGGGACTTAACCTATATTTTTTTTAAACTGTGGTCATTTCAGGGAGTGTTACCATAGAGATGTCTTTCATACTGCATAGATACTCTGCTAGCTCTAATTCTTTTTTGGTTTTAATTTTGGTCTTGGGGATTAAACCCATGGCTTTGGCATATGCTAAAAGCATGTACTTTACCACTGAGCTATACTCCAGCCTATTCTGGATTAGACCTAGTTGTGAGTCTTGGTGTCCTAATACCTCAAGTGTGGTTCCGAACACTTATTAAAACAATTAGTAACAGGGTTTGGACACTGGAAATCAAAGTCAGTAAGGGCAACCCAAATTGATTGTTATTCTTTAACATTCCAATCACTGTCTTACTGAAGAAAAAAAAAAGATTAAGGATAAGAACATTGTTTCTAGAGTCCCTTCTTTTTATTCTCCCATTCTGTTTTTCTGCCACCTCCAGAAAAAAAAAAACTCTTCTTTTTCTACCAAACTTGGTACATGTCTATAATCCCAGCACTCATAAGGCTGAGGGAGGAGTATTGTCTGGAGTTCAAGACCAGCTTGAATTACATACATAGATGCTGAAACATTCTCCTTTCTTTTCCCAGTTTTCTGCTAGTTTTCTTCTCTAGAGTATAATTTCAGTCCTTATCCTTTACAAAGAGAGGAAGAGAACTGGGAATAACTTAAAATTTGAAACTCATGCTTGTAGTCTTGTGGCCAGTTTTATGTGCATAAAGAACTCTGCGTATTGACAACTCCACAGGATCTCTTTTCCAGTGGGAAAATGAGAGAACAGTAAAAGACAGAATGGTCAAGTGTCTGTTGGAAACCAGCCATAGCAATTATGTCATTAATGTAAGCAGCAAGTAATAATGGTCCTTTTAAAAAGAAAAATGACAAAGTTTTGACATCAACATGAGGAAAGGCATATCTTTATCTGATGTATATGGTTAGGAAATAAAGTTTATCAGAGTACTCTTTTATTTTTCTAGTATATAGTATCATAATTCTTGGAATTCCTCTTCTCCCTTTTCAACCCAGTGAGTCTAATATAAAAGTAATATTGTAAATGTCTGTAATCCCAGCATCCAGGAGGCTGAGGAAGGAAGATCAGTGGGGTATGTAGTGAGTTCAAGGCCATCCTAAAAAACATAGCAAGACCCTGTGTCAAGAAACAAACAAAAAAGTAGTCTCTAGAAGAAGTAGAAAATGTTTTCTGTGTGTATTTTGGTGCATTTGCTTGTAGAGTACATTAATAAATAAGTGACCTAGATATATTCTTAAGTTGGTAAAAATTTAATTGCTGCAGATTTAAGTTGTTAATGGTTTTTAATCGTTATTTCTCAGTCTCTAAGCATACTGTTACTTAAGGCCATGATCTTTTTTATGGTAACTGTAATTTTCCTTTTTTTTTGTAGTTGTTCCTTCATCATCCTCTCCACAGAAGAGTACAGATCAGAGAAGTACAAGTTCAGCCCCCTCTGCTTCTGTAGTCTTGGCGCCAATTGTCAATGGAGAGTCCAATAATAGCCTTACATCATCTGTTCCTTATGCTGCTACTTCTCTGGTTTCTCAGAATGAGAATGAACGTGAAGGCCATCTAAATCCAACTGAAAAACTCCAGTAAAACATTTTTTACAATCCTGTTCACATAGATTAGAATTAAACAATGGGGATAAAGTTTAGGTTTTTCTTGTGTTGGCATTTTGAAGGAAACTGAAATTATTTAATAAAATAAACATTTTTAGATTAGGAGTGTGGTGTGTTATATGTACGTTGTATGATTTGTTAAAGAGAAATATAACATTATAACTGAGGTGACTTTTGCAAACTGATGTTTTCAAAGAAAGAGTCAGAAATATCTAGGTTATAACTAAAATATTTCTTATTCAAATGAAAGGCCTCAGGCTCAAGAGTCATATTTCCCTGCAGTTATATCATGTAAGAGTATGTCACTATGGACCAATAACTTACCTTACTAAACCTCTATTCCCTTTTCTGCAAAAGAGGGCTAACAGTATACCTGTTAATGAAAGTTTTCTTTTTAAATGTATTTTTAATTGATACGTAGTGATTGAACGCATTTGTGGAAGACGTATGACATTTTAGTGTTAGCAGGAACTAAAAAGTATTTCTTGTCACTTAAGTGGACAACTCAGTAAACTTATTTTTCTTAAAAATGTTATATACTTTATAGATTCATTTTTATGTGGGCAGTTGGGAACCTGTAAATACACAGTAAGGTCTGCATATCTGATTTGCCTAAGAGAGTAATTAAATTGAATATTAGTACTTTATATTTTTTAAACACATGAAGAAGCCTAGAAATGTTTTGACATTGAGCTTTTTGCTGTTAATATTTATCCCTAAAATCGAAATTAAAATTGTTTATGCTTTTATTCCTACACCCACATAAGAAAATAAAGTAATGAGTCTTTTGAGCAAATCATATTTGAGATTAAACTCACTTATAGTCAGATTCCCTCAATATTTGATATGGTCTCTCTTGCTAGAGTTAATGGTGTGTGTGTGTCTGTGTGTGCTGCCTGTTATGAAAATAGTATGGTTTTGTTTTTGCTAACGTGCACTAATATTATATCTTTATCAGGAAGCTAAATGAAGTTCGAAAAAGACTGAATGAATTAAGAGAATTAGTTCATTATTATGAACAAACATCAGATATGATGGCAGATGCTGTAAATGAAAACACAAAAGAGGAGGAAACTGAAGAATCAGAGTATGATTCTGAGCATGAAAATTCTGAACCTGTTACTAACATTCGGTAAGAGTGTTTTTTAAGTGCTTCAGTGTATTCACCCTAACCTAATAGTTCTAGTGTGTTGGTGGCAGGGCAGGATGTGAGAAGAACCTCTATAAAGTATTCTTTTGTTTTTCATTTAAACTTTTCTCCTATAACAATTATTTTTACTGTATTATCATCCTTGCTCTATAGAGGCAAAGTAGGGAAGTATTGAATATAGTACTATAGTCAGTTTGCTGTTTGTTAGGTCAAATATAATAAATTGTAAGAAATATCTCATCACCATTTTTCTTTCCTTTATATTTTATGTGTAATTTTTACTTCTCAGATGTTCATAAATTTGCAAGTAATGAACATGTATAGAAGTTAATGAAAAGTAGGGGCTCATCATTAAAAGTTTAAATGGGATAACCAGTGTTTTCCTTTTGCTGAAGCTCTGAAACTTTAATTTTTTTTAACTAGGTTTTCTTTTTTCAGAAATCCGCAAGTATCTGCCACATGGAATGAAGTAAATAGTAATAGTAATCCGCAGTGTGTTTCTAACAATAGAGATGGGCGGTCAGCTAATGCTAATTGTGAAATAAACAACAGATCTGCCACCAACATTAGGGCTGTAAACATGCCTCCTTCTTTAGGTATGATTGATTGTATTTGAAGGGTTTGCCATATTCTTGGAAAGTATGTCTTCTTTTTTAGTACTTTTAAACATACTTAAAAATTGACTGGTTGATACAATTTTAACAGATTGTCGATATAATAGAGAAGGAGATCAAGAGATCCATGTAGCACAAGCAGAAGATGATGAGGAAGAGGAAGAAGAAGCAGAAGAGGAGGCAGTCAGTGGCGCTTCATTGTCCAGTCATAGGAGCAGTGTGGTTGATGAGGCTCCAGAAGATGCAGAATTTGAACAGAAGATCTATAGACTTATGGCTGCAAAACAGAAACTTCGACAGCTACAAGACCTTGTTGCTATGGTACAGGTAAATAGACTGAATTTTTGGGGGTAGGGGAAAAAAATAGTACATACAAAGTAAAATGTGTGTATGTGTTTGACAGTTGTGTTGATATAATTAAACCAGTATGTTTTCTTGTGGTGGTGGGGATTAAACCCAGGGCTTGGAATGTACTAGGCAAGCACTCTACCAGATGTATGTCCCCAGTCCTACATTATTTCTTATGGGGTAGTTTTAAACAGTTAGTACCTTATAGTGTACATCAGACATCAGCAAACTTTTTCTAATATGGATGAGTTAGTGGGTATCTTGGTCACAATTTCTCAGTACAAAGTAGGCATGGATAATATATAAATTATCTTGGCTGTGTTCCAGTGTAGTTTTATTTACAAAACTAGATTATTTTTGTTTTCACTGATAACCTCAGCCTGTGCCAAGTAGATCTCATGATATCTCAGTGAAATAGAGAGTAAAGAGATTGAAGAGATGTTAATTGTCCAGTGTTACAGATCTACTGATAATCTGAATCAGAAATTAGGCTATCTGACACCAGACACCTGCGATCTTAACCCACTTGATGTGGAAGAAGAAAAATCTTATTTTATTCAATAAATTCAAATAAGTTGGAAGTTTTATTTTGTTTTGCTTTGTTTGTAGTGTGGTGGTTTAAACCTAAGACCTTCACGCTGAGCTACATATACAGACCATTTTTATTTTGATACTGGGTCACTAAGTTGCCCATGCTTGTAATCCTTCTACTTAAACCTGCTAAAGTGCTGTGAGGGCCAGGAAGATAGCTGCTTAAGAAACTGCCTGACAACCACAATGTCCTGAGTTTAGTCCCTGGTACCAACAAATGAATGAATAAATAAGTGTTGGGAAGTTGGAAGTAATAATCATGAATTCTTAAAACCCAATATATAAATATGAAAATATTCCTATTTTAACTTCTATGTTAATGTAGTCAATAAACTTTAAGTCTTTACAGTTTGATAAAGTAGGTATCGTCTGTGTAGAGCAACAAAAAATGATTTCACTTTTAATAAAATCCTTTTTATCTTTTTCTCAACTGTTATATAATGCTGCCCTTCTCCTAGTGTAACATCAGTAGGCTGTTTTGCAACCCTCTGATGAAATATCCTAGGCTGGGTAACTATAGACAAAATAAGTTTATTTGGCTGGAGTGTTACAAAGGCCCACATGTGATGATGGCCTTCTGGCCTACAAGAGTCCTGAGGTGCTGCAAGACATCATGTAGCAAGCAACGAGGAGCATACATTTATATCCATTGCCATTTGGTATCCATCTCTTTTCTTATAAAAGCCACTGGTGTTCAGTTATGTGGGTTCTGTTCTGATGATGACTTCTTGAATCTTGATCACTTTTTCTGTAACACTATAGGGATTAAATTTCCATCCTTTTAATTCTTTGCAGTGGGATTTGAAATTTCAATACATAACCTTTAGGGGACATGCTCAAAACATAGCTAAGCCATAGCACTGAATAATGAGCAAATCAGGGCCAGGGAGATGGCTCAGTAGAATAAGCGCTTGGCTGGCAAGCGCAAGGACATGAGTTCAATCCCCAGTTCCGCCAAAAAAAAAAAAATAATGAGCAAATCAGATTTAAATGTGTTCCTTTTGGTTTTAGAGCTTCATTTCTTGTCATTGAGAGGTGACATTTAGTTTACTGTAAAAACTGTGTGCTTCATTGCATTGTTTTATATAAATTGTTTAATTTAAGATATTTATAGAGGTTTAAATTGGGTAGTCTTAGGTATTGAGATAATTTTTAATGTAATTATTCTGTTTTAGGATGATGATGCAGCTGAAGGAAGTACCTCTGTCAATACAGCAAATTTGGGTGATGTCTACCCAGCAGGAGAGGATGTCAAACAAAACTCAAATAATGCTAGAGGAAATACCAATAAAACACAGAAAGATATTAGAGTAAATGAAAAGGCAAGGTATGATGAGCTTTGGACATCACTGAACAAAAATTTAGTAGCTTTTTAATATTATTTTGTTTTGGTTTTGAGATAGGCTGTCACAATGTGGTACTGGCTGGCCTTGAACTCACTAACCCAGACTGGCCTGACATTCCCAGCAATCCTCTCCTAGCAGTCCTCTTGCCCCAGCCTCTGGAGTGTTGGATTTACACACATGTGCTACCATGTCTGGCTCTAGTGCCTGTTTTAGAGAAATTAGTTCGCTAGGTATTATGTTATTGTCAACATACTTTATTATAATCCACAAATACAGTGTCACTGTAATTACAGAGAGAAATTTTATGAAGCTAAATTGCAGCAGCAACAGAGAGAACTAAAACAATTACAAGAAGAAAGAAAGAAACTAATTGAGATCCAAGAGAAAATTCAAGCATTGCAAAAGGCATGTCCTGACCTGCAGGTAATTATAATATGTATTTCTTTCTATTTGCCCAGAAAAAGAAAAAGATGTTTAAAACCTTGAGATAGGCTGTCACTATGTAGTTCAGGCTGGCCTTGAACTCACTTTGTAACCCAGACTGGCCTGACACTCCCAGCAGTCCTTTCCTAGCAGTCCCCTTACCCCAGCCTCCTGAGTGTTGGATTT
>NW_004524664.1:1434000-1449576 GCF_000260255.1 Octodon degus | reverse complement strand
TCTTAATGAATAGAATGATTTGTTCTAATGGTGTTTGTAAATAGGATCAAAAGTCCACTTCTTGTACAGCAATTAACCACTAAGAAGAATATATGCAATGTATTATTTGTTGAAACTGTACTTCTGATTGGATTTGAAACTGTCTCATTGCTATCTGTTTATCAATAAAACTTTGAAAAAAAATAGTCTAGTTTGAACTTCATAGTTATGGACCAGTATTTTCAATATTTTCTGGCCTACTAATAAAGTCTTTAAGCCATCACAAATTATCTAAAGCAAATAGGAGGGGCCGGGGAGATGGCTCAGTGGAATAAGTACTTCCCTGGCAAGTGCAAGGGCCTGAGTTCAATCCCTGGTTCCACAAAAAATAAAATAAAATAAAATAAAAAATAATTAAATTAAACAGGGATGAGGATATAACTCAGCACACAGTGCCTGCCTGCCTGGCAAGTACAAGGCCATGACTTTGATTTCTAGTACAAGAAAAATGAAAAAAGAATTATCGGGCTGGGGAGATAGCTCAGCAGCATAAGCACCTGCATGGCAAGTATAAGATCCCAAGTTTTGTCCCTGCTACTTCATGTTACACCAGCCTTGGAACCTTGGGCTCACCATACCGCCCCCAGAACTGGGCATGGTGGCTCACACCTGTAATCCCCAGCACTCGGGAGGCTGAGACCGGAGGATCATTACAAGTTTGAACTGCGTAGCAAGGTCCTGTATCAAATGTTAGAAAAACAAATAATGCATCATTTGAGTATTAAGTATATATACTTATTAATTAGTTCTATATTGAGTCATTGAAGTTAAATAAGCTATCTTTAGTTTCATAAGCTAATTAGGCATAGGGCTAATATTGGAATAGAATCATGATAGTTCTTGACATTTTCTTAATGTTGTTTAGCTTTATTTATATTTTGTTTTTAAAGAAAGGGAAACACATTGCAGCGGTCCCCCTGCCTCAGCCTCCTCAGTGCTGAGATTACAAGTATGCATCACCATGCCCAGCCTCAAATTAACTCTTACCTTTTCCACTTTAATCTTTTTGATGTTTATCCCCAATCTAAATAATTTTCAGGGACTGTGTGACAGAATTGGGATAAATGTACACAATTTTGCATAATAACAGTGGATCACTGTTGCTTCTGTTCCTGAATGTTACTGCAGGTATTCATGAACTTGTACCTGTGTTTTGATTTTTTGTTATGTTTTCTGTGGCTAATGATACAGTGAGGTCTGGGAAGAATAGATTAAATATGGTACTACAGGTCTAAAGAACTACTTTTATGAAATTAATATAACTGCTTTAACACATGATAATTTTGCCAATTTTCTTTTAGCTATCAGCTGCTAGTGTGAGTAATTGTCCTACAAAAAAATACATACCAGCTATTACTTCTACCCCAACTGTTAACGAAAATGAGACTGGTGTAAGCAAATCTGTTTTTGAGCCTGATGATTCTTCAGTAGTGGATAATGAGGTATGGTATAATAAATTCTTTTGTCTCCATATAGCCTTAAGTAACGTTTTAAGAAGGGAAATAGTATGTGTGAAACATGGTGTTTATTACTTGAGTTAGTCAGCTTAACATTACTGTAACAATACCTAATAAAAACAACTTGAAGGAAGAGAGGCTTAGTGTGACTTACAGTTTTAGAGATTGTAGTATGTATTACTTGGCCCTTTTGCTTTTTGGTCTGGTGAAGCAGAAACATCCTGGTGAAAGAATGTTGGACAAAGCCTGCCTATCTCATTGGCATCATGGAAGCAGAGTGGGAACGAACGTGTACTGGCTAGCTTCTTCCATATTTTTTCCATTTGGGCTCAGCAATTTGGCTGATGCTGCCCATACTCTGGGCAGGTCTTCCCTATTAGTTTGGTGTCCTTCATTGCTAGTTGTCTATAGAAAAACCCTATATGCATATCCAGAAGTTATACTTTGATACTTTCTAAGGCTTGGTTTCTGCTTTTTTTCCCTTCTCGGGGTGGAGAGTGTTTTTTGTTTTTGTACCTTATTGGGAATTGAACCCAAGTCTTTTTCATTAAGCTACATCCCCAGCTCTTTTTTATTTTATTTAGTTTCATGAAGTCACTAAGTTACTCAGGCTGAACTTGAAGTTGGCATCCTTCTGCCTTAACCTCCTCGGGTACATAAATTAGGGAGTGTACCACAGTGCTCAGCTAGGAATTTCTTAATTCTATCAAGTTAGCAAGATTAACTACCACATTATTTGGTTGTGGCCTTTGTTTTGTTTTGTTTTGTTTTGAGGTGTTGGAGATTAAACCTAGTTAGGGCCTTGCACATGCCAGGCAAGTGCTCTATATGACACATGTTTTTATATATCTCCCCCCCCCATTTATATATTTGGTACAGGGTCTCACTATGCAGCTCGGACTCGTAGTGATCTTCCTGTTTCCAGCCTCCCCAGCACTGGGATTACAGGCATGTGCCACCATGCCCAGAAAGGGTCATGGGCTCAGTGTGTCCCCGGGACAAGGCTGGCATGGCATGCATTACCAGGGGTCAGGCACTTAGTTCACTGAGCTATCTTGCCGACCCTGGAACATGTTTTTAAATTGTGTGTTTTGTGCAGTTTAGTTGGGGGAACAAATAACTTTTTTCCAAGAAATACTTATGTTTTAAGAAACTTATGTTCTTTATTAGTCCAAGTGGCAGAATTATTTATAAGAGGATAGTTGTGCCACATACTTATCATTTCAGCTAGAAAGATCTGTTCTTTGGCCTTTTATTTATTTTGTTTTGTTTTTTGTATTTGATACAGTGTCTCACTACACAGCTCTGACTTGTAGTGATCCTCCTGTTTTCAGCCTCCCCAGCTGAAATTATAGCTCTGGGATTATAGTTGTGCACCACCACACCTGGTCTCAGTGGCTGGCTCATTGTGCCCAGGGGCAGGGCTGACATGAGGCCGGGTATGGAACTGTGGTCCTTGGGCTTACCTAAGCAGGAGCTTAGTCCTCTGAGCTGTCTCTCTTGCCCTCTGGCCTTTTATTTATATATGGTGTAGAAAATGTCATAAATTTTTCTGAATGGTCTGTGAAATATATTTGGGTGCTACTTATTGACATTAAGAGTTACTGTCTTTTTCTTATCACTCAAATACTATTTTAAGTGATAATATGGATATTTTATCCATATTTTATTTGTGGATATTTTATTATAAAAAGGATAGAACCAAAGTAGAGAACTGTATGTTAGTAACAAGATTCTGTAAAGTTGTTATTCTTCAAGGCTTCAGCAAATCCAGATATTTATTTGATTCTGCTTTTTAAAACAATAGTTGTGGTCAGACATGAGAAGACATGAAATGTTGAGGGAAGAGCTGCGACAGAGAAGAAAGCAGCTTGAGGCTCTAATGGCTGAACATCAAAGGAGGCAAGGTCTAGCTGAAACTACATCTCCAGTGGCTGTGTCATTAAGAAGTGATGGATCTGAGAATGTGTGTACTCCTCAACAAAGTAGAACAGAAAAGTAAGAAGGTTATTTAATCTTTTAAAAATACCACATACTTAAAATCTATAGGCAAGGCAGTCTTACTTACCCTTAGCATTATAGCACATCTGTTATTGCCTTCAGTCTGATGGAAATACCTTTGTGCCTCAGATTAATTGAATCTGGCCATTTTGTCTTCTCACTTCTCATAACATCAGCTTTTTTTATTTGCAGTTACTATGGCATTTGACGAAATGGTGATACAAATTTTTGTGTCTGTAAGCCTTTATTTTTTTAGTTTTTAGCTTATAAAAAGAAATGCTTGATTTTTTATGATGTTTTCTATTACATTGCAAATAAGGACTTTTTGTTTGTAGGTTCCTGAGGATCATAAAACATTTTACTGCATGAGACATTTAGTTTTAGGGGTTAAGTTTGAAATTTCCATACTTAAAATATTTCTAAGAGTTGTTCATATGTGAGATTATTTTTTTAGCTGTATAATAACATTTTGATCTGAAATCTTAAAATCTAGATATTTTGCAACTGTATTTGTTCGTCTCATGCCATTACTAAAACATTATTTTCCCTCTCTTTCCCTTAGAAGAATTTTTCCTATTCTTAGAAACCAACTGTACATAATTGGTTAAAGTGTGTCTTCTGGGTAATGTTTGTCTTTTTCATAGATTTCTTTGGTTAGTTTTGATGAACATCTAGCTTTAGAACCATTGGTCTAGAGTTGTATGTACATTCTAATGGCAACGAGTATATATTGGTGGCTATTTAAATAAAATTAGGTTAAAAATTCATTTATTGATGAATTGTTTTGTGGTAGACAAACTAAGTACTCTAGGTGATAGCAGTCAGGATAGTACCATTCATCTCATACAGTTACTATGATTAAATATAAAAATTTAGACCTGTGTTTGATAGAGTCTGACCCGGAATAGACTATATTTAACTCATCTTCAGAATGGTATCTGTTATGTCTCATAATAGAACAATGGCAACTTGGGGAGGTTCTACTCAGTGTGCACTAGATGAAGAAGGAGATGAAGATGGTTACCTTTCTGAAGGAATTGTTCGGACAGATGAAGAAGAAGAAGAACAGTATGCCAGTTCCAATGACAACTTCTCTATGTATCCAAATAGTGTGAATCATAACTCCAGTAGTGTAAAGGAAACCAAAAATAGGTTAGTTTCAGTGTTTTCATTTTTTACTTAGTTTAAGTATATCAGGTCTTTCTGACTGACGCCAGACGGTTCTATAATTCTCAAGACCAACTTAATAAGTGTCCTAAAATTTAATTCAGTTACAGTACTAAAACTCAAGAGTTAGTATAGAGCTCACAAATGGAAAGATTCATATCCACCAGAGTGTCTTCATTTCAGGTACAAGAGCCTGTTTCCCAGGGTAACTGCACTTCTATCTGACTTGGCTACATATTTAGTAGTTCCCATGACCTCTCTTTAGGTTTGATAACTTACAACTTACAGAACTCAGGAAATATATGTACTTATCGGTTTATTATAAAGTGTTATCCACATCAGGAAGAGATTTAAGGGCAATACATGAAATATGCAGGAATTCTCTGTCCTCTCTGACCAAGCTGCTCCCCTGACACTTTGATACGCACGCCAATCCAGAAGCTGTCTGAACTGTACAGAGATTTTTATGGAGGTTTTATTCTCTCTTCACTAGGAGAAAATACCTGACACTCTGAAACTTAAAGGGGAGGCTTATTTTGGCTCTCAGTTTAAGTATGGTGGAAGGACATGGTAGAGAGATGCTGTTCAGTGTGTGAGAGCCAGGAGAAAAGGAAAGAATCAGACACAGTTTAGAGCTAACCCATAGCTTTTTTTTTTTTTTTTTTTTTTCTGTCTTTTTGAAACAGTCTCACAGTTCAGGCTGGCCTTGTGCTCACATGTTAGCCCAGGCTGCTCTGGAACTCCCAATGATCCTCCTACTTCAGCCTCCCGAGTGCTGCAATTACAGGCATGCACCACCACATGTGGCCAAAACCATCACAATTATGTAGGCATTAATGATCGAAAACAACCCATGGCACCCTGTCCTTCCCTGAAGTTCAGGGGATAGGTCTGAAAGTTACAACCCTCTAATGACCTAGCTTATACTTCTGGTGACCATTCTTCCCCCTCCCTGAGTTACTGTTATTAGTGTTATTGAAAGGGAATTATTATAAATAACAAAAGATGCTTTACAACTTAAGAGATTCTGAGGGCTTTAGGATCTCTGTGCCGACCACCAAAGACAAAAACTAGACTCATATTTATATGTAAGGTATATCAGAAGGGTGCTGTGTACTAGATCCCAGATAGGCTATACCAAGATTCATACATAAACTTTCATCTTCACTTCTGTTTTGGGGGAATTAAGGAAGATACTGAAAATTAGTATCTCAGCAAAGATATTAATTGCATTGCCAGGTACAGTGGTGTGTGCTTATAATCCCATATATAGTAATACCTTGGTTATCAAATGTTTTTGTTTGCAGTTTGGTTTGCTAACAGAAGCATTTGGAAATTTTTCTTCAGTTTGCAAACACTGCATCTAATGAAAAACAGAACTGTAGCTGTCTTTCCTATACATACACAAAGATGACCATCTTCCCAAAACTGTAGAATAAATTAAGTTCATAAACTGAGGTTGTAATGTACTTGGGAGACTGAAGTGGGAAGATTACTTGAGCCTAAGAATTTGAGGGCAGCCTGGGTAACTTAGTGGGCCCCTGTCTCAAAAAATAAGGTAAATAAAAATTAAAAATATTAATTGCATTGCTATTTATAAAAGTGAAAAATGGTTAAGTAGATGTAATAATTCTACTTCATAGAATGTTATGTCCTTATACTAAAGCATATATTTTTATTTGCATGAAGAGGAAATGCTTGCAAAATAATAAAATGACTTAAGACTTTAAATCTTGTGTTAGGTGGAAGAACAGTCGCCCTTTTTCAGCTGATGGAAATTATCGTCCACTAGCCAAGACAAGACAACAGAATATTAGTATGCAGCGGCAAGAAAATCTTCGATGGGTGTCCGAGCTCTCTTATGTAGAAGAAAAAGAACAGTGGCAAGAACAAATTAATCAGCTAAAGAAACAACTTGATTTTAGTGTTAACATTTGTCAGACTTTGATGCAAGACCAACAGGTAAAACTTGCCATATTTCTAAATTTTTTATTTGTTTGCACCATTTTTGAAGCAATACAAATTTTTCTAAACTCATCAGTAACTATTAACAAAAATTTTCTTTCAAATAGACTCTGTCTTGCTTGCTACAAACTCTCCTTACGGGTCCTTATAGTGTTATGCCGAGCAATGTTGCATCTCCACAAGTACACCTCATTATGCACCAGTTGAACCAGTGCTATACACAGCTAACGTGGCAACAGAATAATGTTCAGAGGTAATTGTGTCTTATAAGTATTGAGACTATATAGTTAATACCAAACTAAAAAATTTTACTTTTTTATTTATTTGGTACAGGGTCTCACTATACAGCTTAGACTTGTAGTGATCCTCCTGTTTTCAGCTTCGCCAGTGCTGGGACTACAGGCGTCTGCCACCACACCTGGTTTTGGTGGCTGGCTCAGCATGAGTGGGCCAGCACAGCATTTGGTGCTAAGGATCAAACTCTGATCCCTGCGCTTGCCTAAGCAAGCTAAGCAAGCGCTTAGTTCACTGGGCTCTCTCACTGGCCCTTACAGTTATCTATTATGAGAAAAGAGCAAGAGCCAAATTACATATTCAGGCTTTCTCTACTACCTGAGAATTTTATAATCAGTGATCTGCATAATGTTCCTCACTGATACTGTTCACAAAATTTATTAAATCATATCCTTACAATGGGTAAATTGTACAATGTATAAATTATTACTATAATAAAGTTATAAACAAAAACTAATTTTAGTTATACTGTACCTGCTATGTGACAAGTCTGTGTTCAAGTTTTGTTCCAGATGCTGTTAAGTCAACTGAGCAAGGAAATATTTGTTATAGTAAATGTGCTATTGGATCATTTCTTATATATAACAGAATATATATATACACATACATGTGTATTCTTTCTAAATATACTTTTGTAGATGATAATTTAACTGATTTTTAATTATTGACTTCCTAAATTTTTGTAGGTTGAAACAAATGCTGAATGAACTTATGCACCAGCAAAATCAGCACACAGAAAAACCTGAGAGGAAGGAAAGAAGCAGTAACACATCACACTCTCCTTCTCCCGGTTTATTTTGTCCTTTCAGCTTTCCAACACAGCCTGTAAATTTGTTTAATCTACCAGGGTTTACTAACTTTTCATCGTTTGCACCAGGTAGGTGACTACCTAAACAGAAAGTATATGTAAGGGTTTTAGATTATTTGTCCATCAATTGATGGACTTTTCTACATTGTTTCTGGCAATAAAACCCTAAGCTTAGTATTGTTGCTAACAAAATGAAGTAAATTACCTATAAAAGATCTGCTTCAACTATTTATTAAGAGGTAAGGAAATTAAACTTTCTGTTGGCTTCTGTCCAGCAGGCACTATGTATGACGCTATGAAAATAAAGATGACTAAATTAGATAGCACTTTTGGAGAAGCACTGTATCTTGATAGTGAACATATTTAGCTTTTTATTCATACTTTTTTCTGTACTCGCATGCGAGCCACTATGTAAATTACTGATATTAAAAGATGAGTGAGACTAACCATTGAAGGAATTAAGACTGTAGTGAGAAAGTTAATAATAAGTCGTTAGGATACAGTGCCGTAGGTCCTGTAGGGTATGACTAGGGGAGAGTGAGTAAATTAGACTTTGCAGAAAGGTTTTATTTAAACTAAAGAATGAATATACTTTATTTCCAAAGAGATTAAAAGGGAAAGAGCTTTCTACTCAGTGAAACTACAGTTAGAAAGCAGTGAAATAAACTACACTTCAGGTATTTAGGGGTAAGTATCACTAGTGTTTAAGGCCAAGGCAGGAACAAGAGATGTGGCTGAAGAATGAGAGACCTTTTGTAATGTGCAAAAGAAGCTTAAAGTATTGCACATAAGAGAGGGCCCTTGAAGGGCTTTGAAAAGGGGATAATATGAAATTTATATTTTATGGTGATAAAAGTATTGACGAGAAATTAAGGGAAGGAGCTAAGAGTAACTCGTGAATAAGACTTTTACAGTAATATAATGGGAGGAATGATAACTTAGGGCATTAGCAATAGCAATAAAAAGGGATAGTTAAAAAGACATTATATGGTGAGATAGCTCAGGGGTCTAAAGTGCCTGCTTAGGTAAGCTTAGGCAAGCATACAGGGACCGTGGTTTGATCCCTGGTACCACATGCCTTGCCAGCTCTACCTCCAGGGTGGGCTGATTCAGCCACAAAAAAAAAAAAAAAAAAAGAAAAAGAAAAGAGAAAAAAAAAAAAGACATTATAGAAAAAGAGCAAAATAAATGACCAGTTGTATGAAGTGAATCGTGAAAGAGAAGTTGAAGATGTTTGCCCGGAAATGTAGGGGGAGAGAAAGGGTAAGGGCTTTTGTCAGTGGTAAATATCCATAAAGCACAGTGTGTTTTCAAAGAATAACATTAAGAAATTGAACAAGCCATTTTAGTTCTTCAACGTTAATACTGGAAGGAAATGTTGACTCAAGTGTGAGAGGGTAGCTGGGATTGAACTCAGGGTCTTAGGCATGCTTAAATTAGTTTTTAAATGATGAATGAGAAGCTGTACATGCTGGTCCTTTTCACCGTATGCCAAACTTGTACAAAGACTTAATTCTTCGTATACTAGTTCAGTCTTGTGAAGCTGTACTGAGCACTTTCTGAGAGTAATCTTTTGCAACCTCTGATACATAGCACTATTTGGTAAGTACTTCATTATGTTCTACTTTCCTAGTTAGAGTAGAACATAAGCTTTGGAGTTATGTAGACCTGAAACCTAACCACCTCTTTTTGTTACACATCTAAGCCTATATTGTCATTAGTAAAATGAATATACCAATAGTACCAATTTCACACTGTTACTGTAGAAATACATGTGAAGTACCTACAGTTGAGTCTGGCACTCTTTAATCTGATAAGTATCAGGTACTACTATTTATAAATTCTAGTTCTTAAGGAGATAGAGATCTAATAGTCATCTTTGTATTACCAAGACTTAAAATGTAATAGGCTGAGTGAGCTGTAATTAAATAAATGAAGATTAAATACTGAATTTTTTTGTTTTGATGCATTTGAACAGAACGTGTGATTTCATTTTAAGACTGAAGACTAAATTTACTGTTCTTTATTGCTTTTACTTCTCAGGTATGAATTTCAGCCCTTTATTTCCTTCTAATTTCGGAGATTTTTCTCAGCATATTTCTACACCCACTGAACAGCAGCAGCCATTGGCCCAGAATCCTTCAGGGAAAACAGAATATATGGCTTTTCCAAAACCATTTGAAAGCAGTTCTTCTCTTGGAGCAGAAAAGCAAAGGTACTTGATTGTGAACATGATATTTGCTTTAACTTTTACTTTTGTAAAAAAACACTCACTTTGGTAACTGTGTAATAATATATAATTTAAAGTGCAATTAGGGTGATGTTTGTGATTGTTGACAGAGTTGGATGTGTGAAACTTTTACATGTTACTGAATATGACCAGGCTAGTAGGATATCTTCTGTCCTTGATTTGATGTCTGTCTTATTTTATTTTATTTTATTTTATTTTATTTTATTTGCGGAACCGGGGATTGAACTCAGGCTTTTGTGCTTGCCAGGGAAGCACTTATTCCACTGAGCCATCTCCCCGGCCCCGGATGTCTGTCTTTGAGGTTGAAAGTATTTACTGATTTAAAGCTAAACACGAGTATTAACTGATAGAGGATATTTGTTAAATGGAGGTCATTTTATTTGACTCATAGTGTCTAATTAGAATTATTTTCTAGAAATCATTCAAATATAACATTGAGTGCTATTGCATATATTTGGGATGTCTTTGGATGTTTTTGTCAGTATTAGGGATTGAACCTAGGGCCTCAGGCTTACTACTCTACCACTGAGCTACATCCCTATCCCTTTTTATTTGTTTGATTTTGAGACAGGCTCTTAACTAAGTTGGGTAGGCTAGCTTTGAACTTGCAATCCTCCTAGATCAGCCTCCTAGGTACCCTGGGGTTACAATTGTGTGCCTGTCTCTTCTAGGAAGTTTTGATGGTACATGGTATCAATCATAGGATTTTGTTCTATGTTTTCTAACATTTATTGTTTGATAATTTCTCAAATACCATTTCTCACACAAACAGTCTAAAAGATTAGTTAGAATGGTCAGGCCAGTAGTTCTCTAGGCATTTTTATGGCCATATAAATGATGTTTTTAATAATAATATGATTTAGCAAATTATTCTGATAGCCATCTGGTAAAAATTTGGAAAACTTCAAGGATTGAAATAATAGAGTTCATAGAGCCTAATAGTCTGTCAAAAATTGTGCTTTTTATTGAAAGCCTTTATATTACTTGCATTATATTTCCTTTTAGCTGTGTGATTAGGCATATCTCAACCTGTTAAAGTAAACATTTGGCACTGTTAATTGTTAAAATGTAGGTCTTTTTTCATGAAGGGTACAAGATCTGGCAGTGTAGTCTGTGTTGGTCTTGAACTCATTGTGTAGTCCAGACTGGCTTCGAACTCTGGGCATTCTCTTCCCTCAGCCTCCCAAGTGCTGATATTACAGATATGCATCACCACGCCTGGCTATCACTGTTAATTGTTAAATTATGAACTTTGGGGGATTTTGTTTCACTTGATTAACAAGTAAATCTGAGAATTCCTACTTTGTGGTTGCCTTTAAGAAACTTATGGGGGGACCGTCTAGGCGGCGCGGCAGTGGAGGAAGGCAAACTCATGCGGTGAGGAGTGGGGCTACATGGGGAGCGAGGGTCGGAGCCTAAGCTGCCCATTTGAAGGAGGCGTTCTGGGCTGCTCGAAGATTGGTGTGTCCATTTAATACAAGAAAATGGAAACTGAGCAGCCAGAGGAAACCTTCCCCAACACTGAAACCAATGGTGAATTTGGTAAACGTCCTGCAGAAGATATGGAAGAGGAGCAAGCGTTTAAATGATCTAGAGACACTGATGAGATGGTTGAATTACGAATTCTGCTTCAGAGCAAGAATGCTGGGTCAGTGATCGGAAAAGGAAGCAAGAACATTAAGGCTCTCCGTACAGACTACAATGCCAGTGTTTCAGTCCCAGACAGCAGTGGCCCCAAGCACATATTGAGTATCAGTGCTGATATTGAAACAATTGGAGAGATTCTGAAGAAAATCATCCCTACCTTGGAAGAGGGCCTGCAGTTGCCATCACCCACTGCAACCAGCCAGCTCCCGCTTGAATCTGATGCTGTGGAATGCTTAAATTACCAACACTATAAAGGAAGTGACTTTGACTGCGAGTTGAGACTGTTAATTCATCAAAGTCTGGCAGGAGGGATTATTGGGGTCAAAGGTGCTAAAATCAAAGAACTTTGAGAGAACACTCAGACAACAATCAAGCTTTTCCAAGAATGCTGTCCTCATTCCACTGACAGAGTTGTTCTTATTGGAGGAAAGCCTGACAGAGTTGTAGAATGCATAAAGATCATCCTTGATCTTATATCTGAGTCTCCCATCAAAGGACGTGTACAGCCTTATGATCCCAATTTTTATGATGAAACTTACGATTATGGTGGTTTTACCATGATGTTTGATGACCACCGTGGACGTCCTGTAGGATTTCCTATGCGGGGGAGAGGTGGTTTTGACAGAATGCCTCCTGGTCAAGGTGGGCGTCCCATGCCTCCCTCTAGAAGAGATTATGATGACATGAGCCCTCATCGGGGACCACCACCCCCTCCTCCTGGTCGAGGTGGCCAGGGTGGTAGCAGAGCTCGGAATCTTCCTCTTCCACCACCACCACCACCTAAAGGAGGAGATCTAATGACCTATGATAGAAGAGGAAGACCTGGAGACTGCTATGATGGCATGGTTGGTTTCAGTGCTGATGAAACTTGGGACTCTGCGATAGATACATGGAGCCCATCAGATTGGCAGATGGCATATGAACCACAGGGTGGCTCTGGATATAATTATTCCTATGCAGGAGGTCATGGCTCATATGGTGATCTTGGTGGACCCATTATTACTACACAAGTAACTATTCCCAAAGATTTGGCTGGATCTATTATTGGCAAAGGTGGTCAGCGGATTAAACAAATCCGTCGTGAATCGGGAGCTTCTATCAAAATTGATGAGCCCTTAGAATGATCTGAAGATCAGATCATTACCATTACAGGAACACAGGACCAGATACAGAATGCACAGTATTTGCTGCAGAACAGTGTGAAGCAGTATTGTGGAAAGTTTTTCTAAGACTAGTGAAGAACTGAAGGAGTCCTGCATCTTTTTTTTTTTTTTTTTTTTTATCTGCTTCTGTTTAAAAAGCCAGCATTCCTCTGCTTCATAGGTGTTCTGCATTTGAGGTGTAGTGAAATCTTTGCTGTTCACCAGCTGTAATGTTTTAGTTCCTTACAAACAGGCTTGGGGGGAGGGTGTGCAAAAACTAACATTGAAATTTTAAAACAGCAGCAGAGTGAGTGGATTTTATTTTTTGTTTATTGTTGGTGATTAAAAAAGTTTCCCCCCCATGTAATTATTGTGAACACCTTGCTTTGTGTAGTCACTGTAAACATTTAGGGGGTGGGACAGGGAGGAAAGTAACAATAGTCCACATGTCCCTGGCATCTGTTCAGAGCAGTGTGCAGAATGTAATGCTCTTTTGTAAGAAACGTTTTATGATTTTTAAAATAAATTTAGTGAATCTTAAAAAAAAAAAAACTTATGGGGACTGGGGAGCTGGCTCAGTGGAATAAGTGCTTCCCTGGCAAGCGCAAGGGCCTGAGTTCAATCCCCGGTTCCGCCAAAAAAAAAAAAAAGAAAGAAACTTATAACTAACCATGACTTTGTTAATTCATTTTATTAGTTGTCATAACCATTTTTCCCTATGAAATCTTTTATTACCCTGTAAAAGTGTTTATCAGTGCTTAAAGCAGTTCTTAGTGCACTTTCCATTGAGAAGATAGGTGAATGATTGTCCACAAGCAGTAAGCTTTTATTCACAGCGTCAGTGAATAGGACTTCCTACTGGAAGTTCACTATTTTGTTATTATCAGTGTCAAATGCTTGATGCACAAAAAAAAAAATTCTTGTTTTGTAGTAAGTATTTGTATCATTTTTAGTATGGGTATGTTATTTTACCATCACCATCATGGGAAGCTCACAGCTACAGCAGCTGTCCTGGCCCCATTTGCAGTTTCCTGAAAGACTTGGTTGTGTTAACATGTGGATTGCATTTGCTTTCTATAATTACAAAATATACTGAGAAAAAAATGGATAGTTTTGTTCCAGGTTTAAAGGTCATATAAAAACAGGCTGTATTTACCCTCTGAGTTGTAGGT
The DNA here is from genome assembly GCF_000260255.1 of Octodon degus. NCBI lineage: Eukaryota > Metazoa > Chordata > Mammalia > Rodentia > Octodontidae > Octodon > Octodon degus. Next base: position 1,435,633 of record NW_004524664.1, on the reverse strand, counting down.
TTCCAACTCTTGTCTTGAATTTAACCCTTAGGTGTATGTCTCCCAAACTGATACTTACAATACCTGTTTTCATCTATGCTATGCTCTGTGATAAAAAGTAGTTGACCTCTTGCTCACTAGCACTATAGTATGTGTATAAAGCATGTTAGCATACTAAAAATGATGAAAAATCCTGTAAATCTGTTTAACCTTGTTTTGCCAGTTTTTTCCCCAAACTTAGATGATGAGTGAGTACCTATTACATAGTAAGGGATGCTAGTTTTTAGCAGATAAACTTTAGGAAGTGACATGAGACAGAACTAAACTGTACTTAATTAATAGAGAAATTAATTACTAGTTTAGGCTAGGTGTAGTGATGTGCCCCTGTAATCACAGTACTCTGAGAGACTGAGGCAGAAGGATTTCAAGTTGGAGCTCAACCTGACCAAATTAGTGACTTAGTGAGACCCTCTCTCAAAATAAAAAAGGACTGAGGATGTATCTCAGAGCAAAGACCATTGGTTCAGTACCAGTACTGAAAAAAATTTGAATGAAAAAAATTACTACCTGAGTGGCCAATTGTTTTTACAAATTCTGTTTGAACTAGTTTTCTTTTAACTCTTTTAGGTAAGAGCTGCATGTTCCAGAATTTTGCTACAGCTTTCTGTGGCCTTTTCATTTTTCTTTTTGTGTCTCTTGTTTTTATTTCCCAATCTTGCCATCATAAAGCTTAGGTCTTTGCTTTAGAATTTTTGCCTGTAAAAATGTTTTATTGAAAGTCCAGAATAAAAATAATTTGCAGTGGGTACTTATTTGCATGTTTAATTCATATTCTTGTAAAAATATTTTAATAGGTTGATAATTTTATTTACCTAAATATACTCCTTAATAAGCAATAAACATATCTAGGATTTTCAGCAAATAAATTTATAATGTAATTTCTAAAACCTTATTTTCATTGCTAAGGAATCAGAAACAACCTGACGAGCAAGTAGAAAACAGTAGGACACCATGGTTATATGACCAAGAAGGAGAAATAGAAAAACCATCTGTCAAGACTGGATTTGCAGTGTCAGTAGAAAAAGCTGCAAATAGTAATCGCAAAAATCAATTAGATACAGGTAGGAGAAGACGCCAGTTTGATGAAGAATCATTAGAAAGCTTTAGCAGTATCCCTGATCCAGTGGATCCAACAACAGTAACCAAAACATTCAGGACAAGAAAAGCATCTGCACAAGCGAGCCTGGCATCTAAAGACAAAACTCCCAAATCAAAAAATAAGAAGAGAAGTTCTGTTCAGCTGAAAAGCAGAGTTAAAAATGGTGGTAAGTACTGGAGTTTGTTGAATGTTGTTCAGCATAAATATTGGTAATTTTCTTCTGGCATGTTGGTATTTAATGTCAGTATTAGAGCCAGCCAGTGGATTAAAGCGCCTGCAAGCAGGCGCAGGGGTTGGGGTTTGATCCCTGGGCCTGCTCTGTCGGCCCTGCCTCTGGGGTGCACTGAGACGGCAATTGAGCAGACACCTATAATCCCAGCTCTTGGGAGGCTGTAAACAGGTGGATCAGAATGAGTTTGAGCTAGTAGTGAGACCCTGAGCACCCTGTAAAGCCTTTCCTAAAACACAGAAAAAGAAGAAAAAGAAAAAAGGTCA
>NW_004524664.1:1405882-1433850 GCF_000260255.1 Octodon degus | reverse complement strand
ATTCTTACGTTTTCTTTTTTTTGGTGGTAGGATGGTGGGTTTATGTTGTGAACTCAGAAGATAGTTCCTCAGTTTTAAAGATTACTAGATAATTGCCATGATGCCTGTGTTTTACAGTTTTCTCTTTTAATGTTATATGTGGTCCTGCATCCAACTCTAGTCATGACTTCATAGATTCTTAATTGATTTATTTACTGAAATGTATGCTCCTTAGTTCCTTGCGGTTTTTCAGTATCACCTTTAAAATGGAATCACCTTTATTTTTTATAACTTTTTTTTTAATCTTTTAAATTTATTTTTTTATTTATTTGGTATAGGGTCTCACTACACTGCTTGGACTCATAGTGATCCTCCTGTCCCAGCCTCCCCAGTGCTGGGATTACAGGCATGCACCACCATACCTGGTTTCAGTGGCCAGCGTGGCACACTGAGGTCCCGGGCCAGAACAGCATGTGGTACCAGGGATCATAGCCAGGTTCTTGCCCTTGCCAGGCAGGCACTTAGACCGCCAAGCTACACTCTGCAGTCTTGGAATCACCTTTTAAAACAGGCTTCCTATTAGTCCTTCAGGAGCTGAACCCATATTTTATTGAATATTGATTTTGAGTATTCTGTGAAATTTCTTTTTATAATGATGCTACACATAGCCTCTTTTTTTCTCCCATAACCTGTTTTTTAAAAATAAATTCTCTATTGTTTTTTGTTTTTTAAGAATTCACTTAAACTAAAATCTGGCATATTATAACGAAAAGATACTTAGAGGTTTACAAGATCTGCTTTTTTAGGCTGTGGCCTTGCAGTTGTTCTTAATTTAAGAAAACAGTGTTTGGTGCTTACGAACAAAATACACTGCTGATTCCCTTTCTTGGAAGTTCACAAAACAATTCAGATACAGTAAAGTTCCTAGGAAACCAGTATTAGAAAACTACATGTGTAAACTGGATATGGTGATACATACCTATAATCCCTGCTACTTATGAGACTGAGACCAGCCTGAACAAATTAATGAAATCCTGTCTCCAAATTTGATTTTTAAAAAAGGGGTCAGGGTAACTGGGGATATAGCTTAGCACTGGAGTGCTTGCCTACCTGATTGAACTCTGAGTTCAATCCTGAGTGCACCTCTTTCCCCAGTTACACATGTAAAATTTATCAGCTTTATTTTAGTTCTCTGATGGAACCCTTTCTAAACATCTAATGAAAACTATTAAGTGCTTTCCCCTTTTTTTTCTTTCAATTATGTGTTCTTGAAGGCCTTGGTTCCTGTTGTCCCTTCCCACATTCCCACACATGAAGAATCTGATCATTAAACATCCAAATTTGAACAGGAATATCATTTTTTTATTAACATCATCACCGTCCTTGAAATAATTTTCCAATTATAAAAGTTTGGGAGGAACTAATTTATGTAGTAACCAGTGTTGTGAAATTATTCCTACAACTACTACGCTTTTAAAGTCGGTAGTGGGGCTGGTGAGATGGCTCAGTGGTCTAAAGCACCTACTTAGAACAAGCTTAGCAAAGCCCAGGGACCGCGGTTCAATCCCCCAGCACCACATGCCAGCCAGTCCCGCCCTCTGGTGGGCTGAGCTGGCCACACACACACACACACACACACACACATAAATAAATAAATAAAATTTAAAAAAAAAATAAAGTCGGTAGTGGACATTTTGAGAGATTCTTTTGTGTACTTATACTTTTTTATTCTCTACTATCTTGTCCCATGAAAATGTTTTTGATATTTGAGCGAATATTTTTTTGCTCAACATTGTCTTATTTAACTAGAGCAGTGACTGCAAACCTTTTAGAGCTTTCAGTGATAACCGATAGCAGGCCGTGGCACACATGTCATAGGTTGACACCACACGACTACAGCATTTTGTTGTGCTGCGGCAGTGCTTCTTAAACTTCAGTATTTTATATAAGACTACTTGCGAGTGCTATCTTAAATTCTAATTTAGTTAGCTTGGGAGGGACCTGAGAGTCTGCATTTCTAGCAGATTAGTATTTTGCCAATTTTGGTGTGTGGACCACATCTTAAGTAGCCAGGTTTTAGCCAGTGAATGGTTATGTCTACCAAAGCCTTGAAATATTGATGTTTGTGGGTTTTTTGGGAAGCATCTGTATTGCATGGAATTACTGTAACATATATATAGTGTGATTGAAAAGTACAGTAAATGCTTAAATTTTTAAAAGTTTATTACATTACAAGCTGCATTATTAGCATTAATCTCCCTCAGAATATTTCCCCTTACTTCAAACATACTTATCATTCTTGCCATTTTCTGAAGCAGCGCTGGATGCCATCTTTCACGATTGTATTTCCAAGGTGAAGGGTGATTTTAAAAATACAGAGAATGCTGCTTGCCAGAGCCATCTAGTGGGAAGGCAGACTTGTATTACTGTGTGTCCTTATCTTCCTTATACACTGGTGCTGGCACCATGCAACATCTGGTTTTCCCCAAAGTCAGAATGACCATAAAAGGCAATTTTTCAATCCGTTCTTTTATTGTAATAATTTTTAAAAACTTGAACATTCACTGTATATTTCAACCATACCTTATATAATTCAGCTTTTTTACTTTATGGCAAAGTTGACATGATTTTTGAGTTCTTTACCTTCATATTTAAGAATATGTGTCAACATACACTTCATGTTTGTTAAACAGGCACTGAAGACCATCTGTTAGTTAGAGCCCTACTATATGGCACACACAGAAAAATAAGACTTGTAGCAGAATCACATGACATATAGCAGAGTCAAGCTAATATGTGGTAGAATTAAGTCAGCTAAACCCTTGTGATTCAGAATGAGAGCCATGGACATACAACATTGGCTTCGTCTGACCTATAACAGTTAAATGGCAATGGAACACCCATCTCTGACAAAACTCAACAAAAAAAGGGGATACAAATGAAGGAACATGTTGTATCTGTATATACAAAATAGTTAGGATAGATATACAGCTACTTTCTCTTAATTCAATGAGAAGAAAGATTTGTACTAATAGTGTTTGGACAGGATATCATGTCTGCATCTTGTACTATGAATAACCACTACAAAGACAATATGCAATGTATTAATTATTGAAACAGCCCTACTAATCAGTTTTGAAACTGTCTCAATACTATTTGTTTCTCAATAAAATTAATACAGAATTTAAAAAGTGCACACTGTTGTACCTGCCGCAAACAGGCAGTGTGCGTTTTATTAAGATTTCACATGTTTTATGTAAAAATGCACACATAAAAGCCTTAGAAGTGCTGGACTAACCTATTGATTTATATTATTTTTTTTGTGGAATAGGAATAACTAAGATTTGTTAGAATAAAGGATTATTGTGTCGTAAATAAGTAATAAATGGAAATGAGGTGAGCTAATACTGGAAAGTATTCAAAGTTTCAGTAACAATAAGAAAAGTATAGAGTTGAGAAGTAGAATAAGAAGAATTGAGAAAAGGAAGAAGGTAACAGACCAGCAGTGGCACTTAAATTGCTGTCTTAGAGATAAACTGTAGGACAGCTAGTTATTATATCCCAAATTTATTACACTAGTATAATCTAGGTCTTCATTGTTTTTTTTAAATTTTATTTATTTTATTTGTGTGTGTGTGTGTGTGTGTGTGTGTGCGCGCATCCAGCTTAGCCCACCAGGGGGCGGGGCTGGCTGGCATGTGGTGCTGGGGGATTGAACCGTGGTCCCTGTGCTTTGCTAAGCTTGTTCTAAGTAGGTGTTTTAGACCACTGAGCCATCTCACCAGCCCTTCATTGTTTTCTTGAAAATTGGATAGAGTTATTAATGTACTGAGTTTCTAACTCACTGATTTCTAACTATTCCTTAATTTTTCATTTTTTCTTATGTCTCCCGATACTAATGAATCTGACATGCTATGGTTGGAAAGCAGTAGGCAAGGAAAATCTTGACAGGTTTTGTCTTGTTAAAAAAGAAAAAGGCAGGGTAGAAAAAAATGCCTTTGAAATCCATTTTATTACTTAACATAGGTAGAGAACAGCAGAGTAGCTGAAGGAGCCAGCTGTTCCCTTATCTCATTTGAAGAGCACAACACTGAAATACAAGGTTAGGTGACAATTGCAAAGGAGTGGTGGGATGTCCTGCTGTTGAAGAGTCAGCATAAATTTGCACCTGTATTCTATAGATGGGGGAGGTGGTGAAACAGAGGTGTCATGTTTCCTCAGAACCTAAAAAAGATGAGAAATTATGTCCTGTCAGCCTCCCAGGGAAAGGAAAAAAAAAAAAAAAAAAAAAGAATATCCCTGCAATATAGTTGTATATTCAGCAGGGTCATGAGGCCTTTTGCCAAGACAGATTCAGCAATGGGTCAGTCCTTACCTGTGGCCTCTTTGAAAATGTGTAAGGTTTCCAGATATTGTGCCTGAGCCATTTCCCTTCAATGGGGCAAAATAGAAACATTAGTTAATTGCTTGTATGTTGGCTACTTGGGTTAAGAGAAACAGAATGGGGATAAGGAAAATGATGATGAGAACACACTTAAAGTAATAAACATCGTGTGTTGTTTTGTTGCTGTTACACCAGCTGGCCTAGTCAATGTTACTCTGAAGTATTAACTTTCATAAATTTTGCTACTTTCTATAGATGCTAACTATTAAAATGCTCAAGAAAGAAACGGTTTAGTCGTATATTAATGCCTTAGCTTGGAAGAACTAGTCCTTGATGTGTTAAGCTTGAAACTTCTATTCAAACCATAGTCTTTCCCCTCATAGCATCTTAACTGTAGCATGCTTCTCACAATTGTAGTTGTACTTTTTTTTATAGTTCCTGTTAGGGCTGTCTAAAGAGAATTTTGTGTATGTTACATAACCTGTATTTTAACTTTGAAATCATTCAGTACCTTATATGTGATTCAGTAATAGTAGTCAAAAAACTTAATTTCATTTATATAAATTTTCATTAGAATGACATACTTAAATGTTTTTCTTTGATAAATTGTATATTAATTAAATGTCAATACCAACAGTACTCCAATTATGTCAGTTAACATAATTTCTGCAGTTGCAACCTTTTTGGGGGGGCCTTTTTTATGTGACTCAGATCATGAAAATTCTTTTTCTAGTAAGTTTCTTGCAGAGTGGATTGGGGTGTCTGGATTTTAGTTGAAGAGATCAGCAAAGAAACCAGGAAAGTAAACTTGAGATAATAGAATCCTTGAATGGCCTTGAATGATGGCCTTAGAAATAAAGGAATGTTGAATCCAGATAGAATATGATGGAGACAACCTAGTATCTTAGGAATTGATTTGATACCAAAGCAGCTGCAATGATTGGAAGGCATAAGGAATAAAACTTTAGGTTTTGCTGGTTCTTTCATAATATGTGCAGCAAAATTAAAGCTCCAGGGAGAAAGCTGTGTTAGAGAAAATCAGCGTAACCCCTCATTCTTTGCCCATTTCTCACTTCCAAAGGTCACAATTTTTTGCTGCTTTAAGCTTCTAATGGGCTGAGATGTACTTACTCAATGGCAGTATGGCAGTCCTCTCCAATCTGGCAGGTAGGAGTGCATTAGCCTTTCCAACTGAGGACACTAACACAAAAGGAAACTTACTCTCTTAATGGTACACTGACAACTTGATAGCTCGTGTGTTCCTTGCCATAAGGAAGAGCCTACCCTGCACTTTGAGTATGCCACCATTAAATATCCAGCATTTGGATATATCCTCAAGGGCAACTAAGAATGTTGACTAAGTCAGTGAATATAAAAGTACATGTAAAAGAGAACTAGCAACCAGAGAGAAAACAGACACAGACCATTAGAATAGGCAAAACCTACTGAAAGAATTACTGAAAGAAATAGAATCATAGCATAAAGTCTTTAAAACTTAAAAAAAACACACATGTTTAGATTATTTAAAAAGATGAGGGGACTGTGGAGATGGCTCAGTGGAATAAGTGCTTCCCTGGCAAGTGCAAGGGCCTGAGTTCAATCCCTGGTTCCACAAAAATAAATAAATAAATAAATAAATAAATAAATAAATAAATAAGATGAATACTACTAAATCCCAGATCAGACTAGAAAATCAAGTGGGGAGAAGCAGTACTAAGATAAAATCAAGAGGAAAGGATTAGGGGCTTAAGGGATCTGATATATAAGGAAATAAGTAACAAAACAGATGGTGAAACAGTAATTAAATGCATAAAAGAACAAGTTATATACAAAAATCGCACCAAAATAACATTAGGTAATATTTTCTATCCAAATACTAAGAAGTGGGGATATGGCTCAGTAGCTTAAGGGCCTGAGTTCAATGCCCAGTTCAGCAAAAAAATACATAAACAAACACAAAGAAGTAGAAGAAAGTAAAATAACTTACATATGGTCAAAAAAAGAATTGCAACTTAGAATTCTGTACTTAACCAGAAACCTTTCCTTTACCTATCAAGAAGAAAAGGTTTATTACATCTGATCTGAGAAAAGCCGTAGAAAGCAACTTGCAAGTCAGAATTGTTACACTGGGCTGAGAGATAGTAGCATGAGCACCAGCTAGGAAAGCACAGGGTCCTGAGTTCAATACCCAGTACTAAAAAAAAATTAATAACAGAGTAGTTATCTTTATGTATATAGAAGACAATATTTTAGTAAAGAAAACCAATCTCTTTACTAATAGAGTATATCAAAAGAATATTGGACAGTTATTACTCAGGTTAATTTTAGAACTATAGTTATGTTTTCTTATTTAAGAAATCTGTCAACTTGTATCAAATTAAAATGATTAAAATTACAGATTGGTAAAATTTCGTGATATGTAATAAAAATTGTAAGTAAAACGAACATAAGAAAACAGTTACTTAAGCTGGATATAGTGGCCTGTAATTATAGTCCTTGGGAGGCTGAGGCAGACAGATTACAAGTTTAAGTCAAGTCTAGACTACATAGCAACACTGTCTTAAAAGAAAAAAGGTAATTTAAATATAATAAAGGGCTAGCTAAAACTAGTCACAAGCATCACTGAAATGGAGGTACTCCAAAGACATTTCTGTCAAAATTGGGAACTAGGGCTTGCAAGTTAGCTTAGGGTTTTTTTTTTTTTTTTTGTTGTTGTTGTTGTTTTGTTTTTGTTTTTCTGTTTTTTGTTTTTTTCTGTATTTTAGGGGAGGGTCTACAGGGTGTTCAGGGTCTCACTACTAGATCGGACTCGTAGTGATTCTATTACAGCCTACCAAGTGTTGGGATTATAGGCATGTGCGCCACCACGCCCAGTCTCAATTTGCCATCTCAGTGCACTCCAGGGGCGGGGCCTGCATGGCAGGCCTGGGGATTGAACCCCTGGCCCCTGTGCCTGCTTGCAGGTACTTTAATCCTCTGAGCTATTTGGCCAATATTTGGCCAGCCCAGCTCAGTTGTTTAAAGTTCCTGCTTGGGCAAACTCAGTCAGTTACTGGGGACCACAGTTCGATCCCCAGCTCCACATGCCACACCAAATCTGCCTGTAAGGCAGCCTGAACCAATCCCTCCCTTCAAAAAAAACTAAAACAAGTGTTTCTTTTTCTACCAATATTTTTTAGCATTGTTTAGAAAGTATTATGACTAGAAATAAAATTGGAATAGGTGTTAGAAAAACAGGAAAATAAATTTTATATATTTTTGATGACATTTTTATATATTAAGAGAGTCCAAGATATACTGGAAAATAAATATTAGAGTTAATAAAGTGAATTGTTGGTTCAGTGAGATAGCAGACTAAGCACCTGCTTAGGCAAGCGCAGGGACCAGGGTTCAATCCCTGGCACCACATGCAATGCTGGCCCCAGAGGATCACTAGAGTCTGAGCTGCGTAGTGAGATCCTGTACCAAATACATTTAAAACAACAACAACAACAACAGCAAAAAAACCCCATTAAAGTGGCTGGTTAAGTGTACAAATACATATCTGTATTAACAGGAAAAATATTAGGCCTATAAAAAGCTATAAAACATTTTGAACATAAAAAAATGATTGAACAAATTTGGGCACATAGCCGTGTTCTAAGATGGCATTTGATGGCATTTTGATTTTTTTAAATTGAAAACAAACTCTTAAAGCTTATAAAGATAAGTATAATATCTAAGATTACTCAGGAAACAGAAGCTAGGTAAGACTTGCCTTCACATATGATTAAGCATACTATATAACTGTTAACTGAATAAAAATGGCTCTGGAGTAGATAAGTATGTGGGGGTTCTTGTTTGTTTGTTTTTGGAATAGGTAAGTTGGATTGGGAATATAGGTCAGTGGTGTGACACCTGCCTGGCAAACAGGAGGTCCTGTGTTCGATTCCCAGTACCTGACCCAAAAAATAGCAGCTGGAATAGATAAATTGAACAGTTAGAAGTTAGATTCAAAAACAAAACCCAGTAAATAGGAGGATTTAGTATACTAACCAGTGTGTATTTTAACTCTGATGATATCTAAAGTTGATATGTTACTTTTCTCATTGCTGAAGTAAAATACTTGACACAAAGTTAGAGGAGGAAAGGCTTATCTGGCTCACAGCATGTAGAGGTTTTAGTCTTTAGTCACTGCAAGCTAAGTTAGTATAGCAGAGGGACTTTACAGAGGAGAAACAGTTTATGGTGAGCAGGAAGCCACAGAGCAGCAAAGCAGTGAAGTAGCAAGCAGCAAGTGATGAAGGAAGTAGCTCTCATTCTGTGATTTACATTCTTTTCAGGCTACATGCCCTTAAAGCAGGTAGCACACACCTAGAGTGAGCCTTCCCGTTATCCACACCCCAGACAATGCCCAAACCATCAGTGAACTAATTAAGTAATCACACATCTTTAGTAACAGCGTCATACTCTCTAGATCCAGCTGCCTCTGAAAATTCTCACCTATGATAGTATGAGGTTTGGGGGAAACATTAGATATAAGCCACCATACCAGCCATCAATGCAGAACAAAAAGACTTGAATTCCTATACAAGAAAATACATGTCAGGTGAATTTAGAGGGAAAATTTGCTAAAAAATATATATGGGTGAGTGGGATCTTTTAAGCTAAGTTATATCACGTAAAAGCTGTAGTAAAGGCAGATATATTTGACTAATGCCCATTACTCTTTTTTATGGGTATTTATAGATTAGATGTGATATTTTTCTTATTTGCTAATATTGAAAATTGTTAGGTTAGAGTCTGATAGAGAATTTGGGTCATACAAGTTTTGTCTTATTTTGTAGTTAGAATTGAGATATTTTCACAGACATTTGTCAAGGTAGGCAAGTGATAGAATATATCACTTTTATCCTGTGCTTCCAAAGTTAGTGCAAACATTTCTCCAAGACATAGAACTTACTACTTTGTATTGTATTTATGCCAGGCCTTGATAGCATTCTAAAGTAAGTTGTTCGTACTATTTTGTTATGGAAATCAATTTCCGTTTCACTTTGAGTTAGTAGCAACTGATAATAGTTGTCACTTTTTTTACTCAAGGGTATGAAAGTGCCAGTATGTCTAGCACATGTGAACCTTGCAAAAGTAGGAACAGACATTCAGCCCAGACTGAAGAGCCTGTTCAAGCAAAAGTATTCAGCAGAAAGAATCATGAGCAGCTGGAAAAAATAATAAAATATAGTAGGTCTACAGAAATATCTTCAGGTATGTTCTTTCTTTTTTTATAAAAAAGAGCTTTAGATTTGAAAAGCTGTATTAAAGCAATTTTTAAAACTGAGTCAACACACTTTTGTCATAATGTGTGAGGTTTAAAAATAGATTGCAGTATACATTCCTTGGCATGAAAAAATATAAACTGGAAATATTTTTTGTTGTGATGCTAGTTTTTGACCTACTTTACTAAAATTATTTCTTAAGAAAAAATTATAGTTGATACTGATAAAGAACTTCTTATTTAAATGCTTAGAATCTTACCTAAATAAGAATTTAGTATGAAAACGTATTACACCCCTGCTTATAACTTTTGGCTTTACCATGGCTGTTGGATAAGGTGTGCATTCCTTAATGTAACACTTGGCCCTGAGGGACCTGGTTCCTTCTTGGCTCTGCAGGCTTGCTTTTCATCACTCTACCTTATTCCTTGAATGGCACTGACATTTTCCAATAGCTTGTTAGGTTATTTTTTTACCTCACTAGTTGTCTTTTTTCTGGTCTAAAGTCCATTTTTGCCTTTTTTACTGATAGTTACGTGAAATTTTAGCACTGAAACCCTGAAATTTTATCTGAATCTAGACTAGAATAGCTCTCTTTTTGTCCTTTGTTTCCATTGGAGCCTGTGTAAACTTACTTGTTGCCTGCATCATATTATAAAGTATTTACTTATTTAGGTGTGTGTCTCCCTTTTGAGTCCTTGGCAACTGATAATCCTTTTTCATGTTTCTGTCTTAAATGTCAGTGTAATACCTACTATATGGTAGCTCTTACTCAATGGAGTTACATATTTGCCATTATTTAAGTATAAGAAAGTAATACTGCTTTCCTGGTTTATAAAGAAATCTCAAGGAAATATGGAGTAACTGTAGAGATAGTCTCAGTGATAGGACCCTTAGTGAAAATGATAGTATTATGCATTATTATTTACAATTTTTCAAAATTAATGTATTTTTAAGAGTATTATGTACATATCTCATTTTAGCCTCATAATGCTGAGTTGGCTTTATTTCCGTTTTCAGATGATAAATCATAGTCACAGAGGGTACCTTTAATTTTTTTTCCCCAGCTCTTTTAAAGTACTTTTAGTATAAATTGGTACAACTTTCTGGGAAAGCTTCAAAATCATTGCTTTAATGCAGTAATTGTTGCTGGAATTCATCCTAAGAAAACAGAAGTGTCATGATTTAGTGTTATCTGAACAGTATGAGTTTAACTATATAAACAAAACAGTAGCTAAAAGAAAGGCCAGAAGAAAATGAACCAATAATTTGGTAATAGTTTTATCATTTTAAAATTCATTTATGTTTTCTAAAATTCTTGAGTACTTCTTTTTTCAGAACACAAATATCACACCTGTATTTTGAAGTCACACTTGTTTGTTTTCGTGTGTGGGCTTATTTATTTATTAATATATTTGGTACAGAGTCCACTACGCAGCTTGGATTCATAGTGATCCCTCTGTTTTCAGCCTCCCCAGCTCTGGGATTACAGGTGTGCACCACCACGACCTTACTCTGTGGCTGGCTCAGCACATTCTGGGGATGGAGCCAGTACAGCATATGGTACTGGGGATCAAACCCCAGTCTCTGTGCTTGCCTAAACAGGTGCTTGGTCCACTGAGCTATCTTGCCGGCCTCACACTTGTTTGTATTTTAAAATGACTTCCTCAAGCTCATATTGTTAAGAAATAATATCCCTTAATTTTGAACTCTGTGTAGTGTATGTGTGTCACTGGGGCTCAAGCCCAGGGCTTTTACACTGAGTTATATCCCCAATACCTTTATTGATTGATTGGAGGACAGAGCCTCTCAGGTCTAGAACATGGCAAGCCTCTGCCTTAGCCTGCTAGAGTGCCAGAACTATAGGCATGTGCCATCACTACTGGGTGAAGTTTAAGCTGTTAAGTTCAGGATTTTTTTGGCAAAGATGAAAATTCTGTTGTCTTAGGAGGATTTTTAGCAAAATTTTGTAATATTCATCTCTTACTGTCTTTACCAAACATTGACATCTTCATAAACAGTTAGGCAAGGGCACTAAACTTTAAAGGATTAGAAATTTGAGTATCATTACTTAAACAATTGATAGCCAGTGTGTTAGAATGTTTAGCCATCCTGTAAAATTCTTTATACCATGTACTAATACTTGTTACTCTACTTGTAATATGTGATTATTAGAGTATAGTATGTATTTTTGCTAATGTTGAACTAAGCAGTTCTCTTCTTTCCCTGGAGATGTGATTTATTTTGATGTGTATTTTCAAAAAACTACTAAAAGTTTATTGTGATATTCATCATCAATCACAATATGTAAGATTCTAGCAAACCTTTTGAGATTCTCCCTAATGAGATTATTTTTAAATAGAACATAAACTGTATACCTTGTGATAACATTTTACTTCAGGCATACAATTTCTTTAAAATTTGCTTGTTTCTTTTTTTCATTCACTTATTCGTATTATTGACCCTATCTTTACTATTCATACACTTTTCATGTTTATCCCTATGTCTGCCCTTTCCTACAGCACATGCTAGGAGAATACTATACCAGTCTAACAGAAATGCAGGCAATGAAGTGCCAGGTAACAATCTGCATAGTTTGGGTGTCAATTTTGGGGTGCTTTCTATTGGTTCTGAAGTCCTCTATTATATGGGTCTGCTGTATAAAATGTGACAATTATAAACACAAACAAGTTCATATCCATAAAATTCTGCAGCCTTTAATTTATAATTAATTGGTGAAAGTGTTTGCTTTTTTTTGTTTCACTGTTATTATATGAAACCTAAACACATTTACGAAGGTAATAGAAACTGAAAGTTGTGTATTTGGTATTTCTTAAACATTTAAAAAAGTTAGCATTTTAGAAACAAATGTAGACTTTTTTTAAAATAGTTTTTCATTATCAGTCAGCAGCTGTAAAAAAATAAACCATCAAGCAAAAACAAACATGATGTACAGGAATTATGACAAATAAAGGGCATGGAAATTACAAAGGTTGAAAACTATCACTTCAATAACTGAGTATGGCAAACACCTACAGTCTCATTCTCTGGTAGGCTAAAGCAGGAGAATTGCAAGTTCCAGCCTATCCTGGGTAATTTGTGACTTTGAAAAGAAGCCCGTCTCAGAAGAGTTTGAGATATAGTGCAGTACAAACAAGGTGCTGGGATCAACATCCAGTATTGCTCAAAGAAGAAGAAAAGCCAATTTGGTCTCCAACATACATATTTTTAATATGATTTTATGTGTCTTAAAGTTAGAAATGTCCTATCACTTCTCTTTTAGCTATAGTGAGTGAAAAGTAAAAGCCTGTTTGAATCTTTAGGAGACTCCAAAAGTGAAATAAGAACTTGCATTGACAAAGCCAAGTACATTGATGATAATTCAAAAAAAAAGGAAATAAACAAGATAGGATGACAGAAATCTGAGGTTGGAGGCTTTTGCTAGAAGCAAAAGCTAATTTATTTTAGTCCAAGAGGAGAAATCAACATAAACTTTTCATTTCTTGATGAGAAAGGAGGATAAAGTTTGTGATACATGTAATTCGTTATTCGGAATGTTTCAGCTGTGTATAATTTAGAGTGATAATTTTACCACATGTAAAGATATTAAAGATAACAAGTATACTGTGTTATTAAACTTCTAAAAAATTTTCAAATTCAGAACAAGTTTGATAAAGTTTTTTTTGTTTTGTTTTTTTGGAGACAGGGTCTCATCTACTTCAGGCCAGCCTTCAACTCACTATATAGCCAGACTGGCCTTGAATTGACTGCCATCCTCCCAACTGCTGAATTCCAGGCATGCACCACCATGCCCTTCTCAACTGAAAGTTTATTGCGTCATATCCTGTGATCTGGTTTTTTACCTTAGAGTTGTTTTTTTTTTTTTTTTGGTGGCAGGGAAGCCATACTAGAAGTTGAAGCCAGGGCCTCAAGCATGCTACACAGGCACTCTCCAGCACTAAGCTTCTTCCTCAGTCCTGAGAGTTCTTACCAAAATAGTTTTCATTCCTGCCTAGGGTAATTGTCCCTTTTGTAATAACTTAGCAAATTTGAACACTTGAAAACTATTACAGTCTTGTATATCACTTCATTGTGTACTTATAACTATCCAGGCAAGACAGGGAAGTTACATGTTTTTTTAATTTTTGTTTTTATGTATTTGGTACAATGCCTCACTACACAGCTCTGACTCATAGTGATCCTCCTGTTTTCAGCCTCTCCAGCACTGGGACTACAGGTTTGTGCCACCTTGCCTGGTCTCCATGGCTGGCTCCAAGCGCCCGAGAGCAGGGCTGGCACACCATGTTTTGCTGGGATTCGAACCTCAGCCCCTGTGCTTGCCTAAGCAGGCATTTAGTCTGCTGAGCTGTCTCACTGGCCCTAAGTTACATGTTTTTAATTACTACCCTATACTTGCAGAGTCAAGACCTGAAGATACTAAATAGTTAATTAGTGGAAATTATTTCAGTAGACCTCATTGTTTTTATATTCTGTAGTCTCTTACCCTTCTATAGCAGAAATGTGTTAAATCTGTATACTCTATGCTCTTCTTCCTCTTTTTTTTTCTCTTCCTCGTCTTTCTCTTCTGTCACCTTTTGGAGATAGGGTTTCCCCATGCAGTTCAGGCTGGCCTTAAACTTGCAGCAAACCTCCAGCCTCAACCTTGGAGTGCTAGAATTATAGGTCTATGCCACCAAGCCTGCCTATTCTATGTAGTTTCTTGAAAGTGCAATGTATTATAACACTTAGAGTTTATAATTATTTCTTAGAAACTTACCACTGGTTTTGTTATGATGCAATAATTTAGCTTCTTAATTCTATCACTGTAGAAAATTTACAGAATTTGATAGCTTGAAGAACCATTTAGAGGGTTCCCCCCAGAGAGAACTCAAGATGGAAACATTTCCTAATTTATACTCTGAGTATGACTGTATACATTATTTAGTTTATTGGTACAATTTAGAGATACATAATGATCACATTCATTGTAAGAATTTGTTCTTGTACATGATATATCTTCATTGTTTCCCCATTCTCCTCCCCTCAGTTCGACCCCTCTTCCTCTTCTTATTTATAAAACTTTATTTCCATTTTATTTTTCTTATTTTTTTTTTCATTTTCCTTTCTTTTTCCCCTCTCCCCCATTTAGTTTGCCTTTCTTTTCAACAATTTCTTCCTGTTTCAGTTTTTGTTACACATTTGGGTTCTTATTTACATTTTCAGGTTCTCAAAGGAGACAATGTGATTATTTGCATGTGTGTGTCTGGTTTATTTCACTTAAGAGTATGGTCTCATGGTTCAACCATGTAGTTATAAATGTTTCAGATATCTCCTTTATGCCTAAAATAGTACTACATCATATAAAAAAATAAAATCTCTTTTATCCACTCATTGGTTGTTGGGCATTTGGGTTGTTTCCAAGATTTAGCTAGAACAAACCATGCTGCTGTAAGCATAGGTATATATATATCATGTGGTCTAATGGTTAAATTCTTCAGAAAGTTACCAAGAAGGGGAATAGCTTGGTTGAATGGGACTTCCACTTTCAGTTTTTTTGAGGAATCTCCACATGTTTCAAAAATGGCTGTGTAAGTATACACTCACAAACAGTGAAGAAGAGGTCCTTTTTTGCCCATTTTGTTACTGGTTGATTTCTTGAAAATAGCCATTCTTTTTGGAATAAGCAGGAAGTTCAGCATTGTTTTAATTTGCATCTCTGAATGACCAGTGATACAGAACATTTTTTCATATATTTGCTATTTGTCCTACTCTATCTGAGAAGTATGTATTTGTCTGAGATGCCCATTTTTGGATTGGGTCTTTAAATTTGGGCGTGGGGTATGATTTTTGTTTTTTCTTCAGTTCTTCTGTTCTAGATGTCCTTTGTCTTGAGGGACAGCTGGCTAAAATTCTTTTTCCCAATTTGTAGGTTTTCTTTTTATTCTATTGGTGATTTCTTTTGGTGTGCAAAAACTTTTCAATAAGATGAGATCCTAGTCTTGATTCTTTGTATTATTTTCATTGTGATTGAGGATTTTCTTTGTGAAGTCTTTGCCTACACTTACTCTTATAGTGTTTCTGTTTTCATATTTAGATCTTTGATCCATTTTGATTTTAATTTAGCACATCGTGATAGACATGAGTCTAGTTCTAGTCTTTGGCATGTGGAAAGACAGTTTCTCTAGCACCATTTATTAAAGAGGCTGTCTTTCTACCAGTGAATGTGTTTGGCCCTTTTGTGAAAGAGATGGTGGCTACACATGTCTGGAGTCATTTCTGCATCTTCTAATCTGTTGCATTGATCTTCAGATCTGTTTTTTTGCCACTATAACTTTGTAATATATATCCAAGTCAGGGATTACAATGCCTCCCTTCCTTGCTTGTGTTACCCACAAGCAATTGTTTTTGCTATTCTAGGTCTCTTTTGGTTCCAAATAAATTTTAGGGTTGTTTTGTCTAATTCTCTGAGATATGCTATTGGAATATTTTATCAGGATTACACTAAATTTGTATATCAATTTTGGAAGTATGGCCATTTTCACTATATTGGTTCTTCTACCAAAATACAAAGTACATCTTTTCCATCTTCTGATATCTTTTGCAGTCTCTGTTGTTTTCAGGATACTAAAATTTTCAGTACTGTAGTTTTTGAGGTCTTCTAACTTTCTTCTTTTAATTGTTTCCTAGGTGATTCATTTTTATGGATGCTGTTGTGAAAGGTGTTACTTGCCTAATTTCTCTCTGAGATTTTGTTACTCATGTACAGGAAGACTATTGATTTTTAAGTGTTGACTTTGTATCCAGCTGTGCAGCTGAATTTTATTATTAAAGGTAGAAGTCTTTTGGTGGTGTTTCTGGGGTCTTATATGTAGAGTATCATATCATCCGTGAGTAATGATCATTTAACTTTTCCTTTTCTATCATTACTCCTTTTCTTTCTTTCTTTTGTCTAATTGCTTTGGCTAATGCTTTCAAAACTGTATTGAATAAGAGTGGTAACAGTGGACACTCTTGTTCCAGATTTTGGAGTTAAAGCTTTCAGTTTTTGTTTTCCATTTAGTATATGTTGGTTGTAGGTTTGTTATAGGTGGCTTTTATCAGATTCCAGTTTTCTGTAGGGTTATCATGAATGGGTGTTGAACTTTATCAAAAGCTTTTTCTGTATCTGTTGAGATGATCATATTGGTTTTTGTCTCTGGATCTGTTAATACAGTGTATTACAATTATTCATTTGCATATGTTAAACTACCCCTGGTATGAATCCTACTTGGTCATATGTATATTTTGATTGTTTGCTACATTCTACTTACCAGTATCTTATTGCAGATTTTTGGGTCTGTGTTCATTAGGTAGCTTGGCCTGTAGCTATCTTTTTTTTGGTTGGATTCTTCTTTGATTTTGGTATCAGGATAATGCTTGCTTCTGGGATTAAGTTTGGGAATATTACTTCCCTCTACATTTCATTAAAGATTTAGAGAAGTATTGGCATTAGGTCTTCTCTAAATTTCTTGTAGAATTCAGTAGTGAATCATGACTATACATTTAAGAGTAGAAATCCTGTATTATCAACAAATATAAAAGAATTATAGCTAAATAATAAGTGCTGCTGACATTCTATACAACTGAAGACTTAACTTGGATCACCGCTCCATTTTACAATACTTTGGTAGTATAAGTGTCTTAGTTACTCTTCTCTCGTTGCTGGGACAAATACCCGACACCCAAAATGAAGGAAGAAAAGGTTTATTTAGATCACAGTTACTGGAGGTTTCAGTCCATACTCAGCTAGGTCCAAGGCAGAGTGGCACACAGCAGAGGGCAACTTTTCATGGCAGTGGCAGCAAAGAGCAAAAGCACAAGGGAGGAGGAGCAGCAGCTCAAGCTGCTAGCTTCTCTTCCCACTTCACATTGTAATGTAAACTACCTGCCCCAGGGCAGGTGCAGCATCCACACACACAGTAATCAGTCACAAACTCCAGAAGCTGCCCCAAGACTTCATGAGGCTCTAGGGGGACACCTAGACACAAACCATAACAATAAGACTAGTGAAATGATGTCTTATACTACAGTTCCAACTTCAGTTATTGTACAGCTTATTTCTAAATTGTAGATGAGATTTAGAAATTAGTAAACCTAACTAGATAGATCTTAAAATACAGTAGTAGCTTTCATTAGCAGTATTTTGTCCTCAACATTAATTATAGATTTCTGTTAGTTCATTTTAGAATAAATAAGGAAACTTATTTATACATATTTCAGTCTTTGAGGATTTTCAGTGATTGTTTCCATGAAGTGTATAGTTTTTCCAGATTTTTCTTTTGTTTTATGTTTTGGTCTTTTTGAGGTAGGGTCTTGCTATGCAGCTCAGACTGGCCTTGCGCTCACTTTGTAGCCCAGGTGGGTCAGGAACTAGCAAAGATCCTTCTCCTAGCCTCTCAGATGCCAGGATTACAGGCATGCACCACCATGCCCAGCCCTCCAGTTTTTTATTTTTATTTTATTTTTTGGTGGAACCGGGGCTTGAACTAAGATCCTTGCGCTTGCCAGGCAAGCGCTTATTCTATTGAGCCATCTCCCCGGCCCCCCTCCAGTTTTTTAAATTGAGAAATCAAAATGTTTTAAGTAGTAGTTGGTAGGTATTCGTGGTACAAATACTCTCATCTTGCTACTTTAAGATATTTTTAACTTGGTAATATTAATCTTTTTCTACCCTAAGAGCTCTGAAATACAATTAGGTTGTGATCTTAAGTATGTTAAGGGTTAAACTAATGATGCCAACTAATAGAAACTGTCAAGAAGGTATTTTATCAATATTAACTTCCTGATTTTTTAATGTTTTCCAGAAACTGGGAGTGATTTTTCTATGTTTGAAGCTCTGCGGGATACTATCTATTCTGAAGTAGCTACATTAATTTCTCAGAATGAATCTCGCCCACATTTCCTTATTGAACTCTTCCATGAGCTTCAGCTACTTAATACGGACTATTTGAGACAGAGAGCTTTATATGCATTGCAGGTATCTGGTACCTAACATTCTGTTTCTTGACCTGTTAACACTTTACTTTATGATACATCTGGTTGTTTTCTTAGACTTACATATATCTTTATTCCAGTTTTAGTATATGTGCTGCCAGAGAGAGCACTATACTTTTTATGTGTATATTTTGAATTGTTTTCTGTTTTTCTTGATTTGTTTTTTTTTATTTTATTGAGAAACAAATAACAATGAGACAGTTTAAAAACCAATTAGTAGGACAGTTTCAGTAATTAATACATTGCATATTGTTTTTGTAGTGATTATTCATAGTACAACATGCAGACATGATATCCTGTCCAAACACTATTAGTACAAATCTTTCTTCTCATTGAATTAAAAGAAAGTAGCTGTATATCTCTCCTATTTTGTATATACGGATACAAAATGGTCCTTCATGCATATCCCCTTTTTTGTTTAGTTTTATCAAAGATGGGTATTGCATTGCCATTTAAATACAGTAGGTGGGGGGCGTGGCCCTAGCTCAGGCCTTTAAGTGGCTGCTTCCACAAAGCTCTCAGCCTCAGCTTGCTGGAGTTCGAACCTCACAACTCTCCCGCTGGCCAAAAGTGCCCTGAAGCCATTCGAGGAACAAAAATAAATAAATACATACATACATACATACATACATACATACATACATACAGTAGGTGCATGAATTCAGCAAAAATAATCCAATATAATCCAGTAATCCATAATAGTAGTGGGTTTTCCCTAGGACTGGCAATGTCAGAAGTTGTTGACTTGAGCCTTTTACAGCTCAACATATTAATATGGCTTTACTTTTTATACCTCATTTTTATACTTTTCTGCTGGATGGTTGACCAAGATAAAGCAAGACCTATATAACAAGAAATGTAACTTTTGTATCTCACAAGGTCAGTCAAATCCCCTCAGGATTTACCCTGAAACCCTGTACTGCAGTTTGTAGATCCTTTGTCAGTGTCAGGCATGTGAATGAGTCACAGCCATTGCTTGACCAATTTGCTCTCCGTGAAAGCCTGAGAGAATGTTTTCTCTCCATGTGACTCTCCTTAAACACACTACATCATTAATCACTTGCCTCTGTGGCCCCATAATTCCTTGATAAGTAAATTTGGGACATCACTGAGTTATAGGATGTTACAGTACAGGTATCTCCTAAGTCCTGAGTCCTCACTTACCTTGAAAGGCTAAGGCCTAAATGTTGGCTGTCTCTTCTTTTTCTCTAATTTTTGGTCTGCAAACTTAAGTTGTAAACCTTCCAGAAGAGAAGCTTAATGATATTATTACGCTATAACATAAGCAGTTGAGCTTAACCCCACTATCTGACTGAATATCAAACATCTTAGACATAACATGGAACAAGTATTTTTTATCAAGTATTGATATGTTAAACTTTTAATCCCTACAGAATTTGAAGAAAAAAAATATAAAAATAAAAAAATTTTAAAAGTAGGAATAAACAATTACATATTTTTGCACAGAAATTTAGAAAACTAACCATATGTGGCATAGTATCAGGACAGTCTTATGACTTTTTTTTTTTTAAAGTTCTTTATAACTTAAGTGGCTTTTAGACAATCTTTATGAACAGTTTTCCCATGTTTTATTTTTAATGTTCCTTCTCACATTTGCCCTGTGACAAGCACTCCATTTGTTCTTTCACTTGCTTCTGCTTTTGCTGGTAACGTAAGTTTAGGATTAAGCATCTGTTTTACATAAATGTCTTACTTCCTTATTTAGGACATAGTATCCAGACATATTTCTGAAAGCCATGAAAAAGAAGGGGAAAATATAAAGTCAGTAAACTCTGGTACTTGGATAGCATCAAACTCAGAACTTACTCCAAGTGAAAGCCTTGCTACTACTGATGATGTAAGATGATGATAAATGAAATGTAAACCTATCTTCAGTATACAATAAAAAGTTAAAATAGATTGTTGCCAAATTACGAATGTACCTAGTATATTTTTACCTTTAAAAAAAAAAGATGGTTGTAATGCATTACTTTGTTTTGAAGGTGAAATATAGAACACAATCAAAATATGCCAGCAAACACCAAAAGTTCTGTGTCAGTAATAGATTATGAGGTCTAAAATAGCCAAATTTATATCATCATTGTCCAACATAAGGGCTGACTCTTAACAGACATATAATGAATGTGTAGTGTGTTCCTCCTAAGCTGTACTACAGCAGTAGAACCACAGTAAGATCCCTTGAGTAAATAAGTGCAAGATAAATCAGGTCTTTGGGTAAAATACCCTAAACAGAAAATCAGTCAGGAAAAAAAATGATTTAATATAGTCTACTTGGAGAAATTTTTCAGTAAAGTAAAAGGGACCTTGAAACGGGCGAGAATGATGAGAATAGTGTTAAGTTTAGTAAACTTTCTCCTCCAAATACTACCTAGCACACAATTTATAAAATGACTGGATGAGAAACTGCTAGAATAGTTTGGCATTTAGGATCACCTATTTAAAGGTTTGATTATAAAATATTATATAATGGTTCTTGGATAATACATATAATTTTTAAATGATTGCTGTAGCAAATGGAGATCCATGTGCATAATTGACGAATCTATTTTAGGTAGAAAGTTGGAATCATTGTATTTCTGATGCTTGTTGAAAGCCTTAAAATGTTTTCTGAGAAGATGATATATTTTCACAAGGTTATTTTGTTCTTCAGATAGAGTAATTTTTTTAGAACTACTGAGGATTTTTTATTTTTATTTTTTTTGTCTTTAAATGCATGTTGATAAATTCCTCATCTCATGTTTTTTCTGCTTAAAATGTTTTTCCACCAGGCTCCAGATCTTATGTTACTGTCAGTTCGAACCTGTATCTATAAACAATATGATTGAAATTGAAATGGTAGTGTCAAATATTAATTAGAAAGTACCTGGTACTTTTTGTTTGTTTGTCGGTTGGTTGGTAATCAGGAATTGAACTCAGGACTTTGTGCTTGCCAGGCAGGCATTGTGCTGCTGAGCTATATCCCTAGCCCTGTTACCTGTACTTTGGATAGATGATTATTATAATTAACTAAAAATAGTGTAAGCACTGCTCTTCATGGGAAATAAAAAGTGATACAGCTGTATCTATTAAAAAAATAAATACTAGGTTACATTAAAACTTCTAGGTAAATAAACAATTGTGAGAAACAAAAAAATGCTTTTGAGACAGGGTCTTGTTAGTAGTTCAGGCTGGTGTTGAGCTCACTATGTATGTAGCCAAGACTGTCCTTGAGTGATCCTCCTGCCTTCCCTGCTTGTAATAAGATTACAGCTACCACATCTGGCAAAAAAAAAAAATCATCTTAGAGGCATCTTTTTTTAATAATTTTATGTCCTTAACTCTATTGTTTCCCCTTTTTTATCCAAGCTTCATGCAGGCAATGTTATTTCATTTATTTTAAAAGATTTGAGCACATTGATCTATACCATCAATACTAGATTTTAAAGTTTGGACTATACTATATGGAATAAAGTTAACTTGACAATTTAAGGTTAAATAAAATTTAGAGACAATACACTACTTAATAAGTAAGGACTTAAAACCAGGTGTGGTGGCGTGTGCCTATAATCCCAGTGTTGGGGAGCATGAGACAAGGATCACTACAAGTCCGAGCTGCATAGCAAGACTCTGTACCAAATACAGAAAAAGTTATTTTTTTTTAAAGTAGGGACTTGACATAAATAACTCAGTATTACTTTCAAATAATAAAATTACTTCTCAGAATTTTTTCTTCCAGACTTAAACGCAGCACTGTTATTAGCATTTTCTGTTTACTGTTGCCTCTTGATCAGCAATAGCAGAACAACAGTCCCAACTCTAGAGCAGCACTCTCCAGTAGGACTTTCTGCAGTGATGGAAACTTAAAAGATCATTAGGCCTGGCATAGTGACACATGCCTATAGTCCCAACCAGTCTGGAGTCTGAGGTAAAAGGGGCTCTTGTTCCCATGTTCTAGGTCTGGCTGGGCAGCTTCTCAAGACCTTGGCTCAGAATTTTAAAAGAGTATGAGTAGTCAATGGTAGCATCCCCTGAGCTCAAGCTCCACTACAGGGAATTGGGGGGGGGGGGAGATGGCCAGAAAAAAAATACTTACAAAGTATTTTGTTAAAATATAAATGAGACACCTCTATCACACACAAAATTCATTTTGAATGAGTTAAAGTCCTTTAAAACTGAAACTATGCAAATGCTAAATATAAGTAGGAGAAAATCATCTTATCCTTGGTATAAACAGTGACTTCTTAGGATACAGAAAATACTACCTATGTAAGAAACAATAGGGCCAGGAAGATAGCTTGGCAGCATTAAGTGCATGCCTGGCAAGGTTTTGAGTTCTCTCCCCAGTACTGCAAAAGAAGAAGAAGAAGAGGGGGAGGGGGACGGGGAGGAGGGAAGAGGGAGGATGGAGGAGGGACAGTAATTAATAAAACAGATTTTATAAAAACTTTCTGCCTTTCTAAAGGTAGTGTAGCTACAGCGTGAGTTCAGAGCCAGCCTGAGCAGCATAGTGAGACCCTGTTTCAAAAAGACCAAACAGAAAAAGATAAAGAGAAAATAACCTGGTGACATGAACAACATGGATTTAGAACTCCATTATAAGACTTAGAACTCCATAAAAAAATGGGCAAGATATTTGAACAGATGCATCATGAAAGAAGATACATACATGGTTAATATTCAAATTAAACCATAAGCGATAACATTTTATACCCACAAAAATCACTTTAAAAGATTGACAATAGATATTTTTAAAAAGGTGGAACATTTGGAACGCTCACTACTGTGGAAATACAAAATTGCACAGCTACACTGGAAAGCAGTTTGGAGGTTTCTTATAAAATTAAACATAAACTTAGCATGTGACCAAGCAGCTTCTATTCTAAGTACTATATTCATCCAAGAGAAGTAAAACCAAATATGCACAGAAATACTTATATACTAGTTTTCATAGCATCTTTATCAGTCTCAAATTGTAGCATCAACAGGTAAATGGATAAACAGACTTGTGTATACATGCCACCACATCTGGTCTCTGGCATGTGGTGCTGGGGATGGAATACCCGTCCCTGTGCTTGCCAGGCAGGCATTAGTCCACTGAGCTATCTTGCCAGCTCTGTATGAAATTCTTAGAACCAGAAAAACTGGTCTATAATGATAAAAGTCATATAAGTGGGACATAGTAGAAATTGACTATATGAAGAAGGGTATAAAGAAATTCTCTGGACTGATGAAAGTGATGTTAGAGAAGGTGATTATATGACTATATACATTTGTCAGAACTCAAATTACACATTTAAAATGAGTACATTATAACTTATATTTCTCTCAAAGGTATTTTTAAAGAATATGAATAACACATGTTTTCCTTTTGAGACAGTAGTATAGTATGATAATATGGTAGTAATAGACTGAAGATGTTAAAGTAGTTTGAATTGTCAACTTTGTTGGTTAAAATTTTAATCAATAGCCAGTTTTAAGTATTTTTATCTACATAATGACAAATATTCTGCAAGGTTATTGAATACTTTGATGTTCTCTGTGACATAGTCAACCTTTAATAGTTTTAGATATAGCACAATCTTTTGCATGATATACTTACAAGTATCTCTTTTAGGTATAGTTTTATGCAAATAGTTTCTTTGTTTAATATTTATACAATGCTTAAAATAATGATTTTTGTTTATTTTACATTAGGAAACTTTTGAGAAGAATTTTGAAAGAGAAACACATAAAATAAGTGAGCAAAATGATGCTGATAATGCTAGTGTCCTATCTGTATCTTCAAATTTTGAACCTTTTGCAACAGATGATTTAGGTAAGCAGAATTTATTATGATAGCACATGATATTTAGTTGATCAGTCAAGTTCTTTGGATTTCATAAATAAGAAAATAGTTGGAAAGGGTATGGTTCAAAGAACATGGACTTAAATATATCAGTCAGTCTGAATTCAGGTTTCTTAACTTCTTGACCGTGGGCAAATCATCTACAAATACTAATGAAGTGGGGATCTTATGTACCTACTATGTTCTCTAAAGTGTGTGTATCTTCGGCAAATCATCTACAAATACTAATGAAGTGGGGATCTTATGTACCTACTATGTTCTCTAAGTGTGTGTATCTTCCTAGCTCGAATAATAGGATCCCAGAAGTTTTAAATTCCTTTCCATTAATGGAAAGATAATTTTCTACAGTTACTCAATTCATAGGGGAAAAAAATCAGGTCTTATCCAGACAGTTTTCATAAAAATGTGAAAATTCATGGTTTGATTCAAAACTCAGATTTCCTGTAGCAAATAAATAACTTACAGTAAAACCCCAAGATTTGCCAAATTGCACTTTTTTCCCCCATGAGTAGTAAAACAAAGGAAGCTTAGAGGGTTGTAGAACTCAGTGGGAGAAAGTATTTGAGTTACAGATTTAGAAATTAAATTAGAGGAAAGAAAAATGTATAGATACATGATACATTTCCCAGGTTGTGATCTGTAAGAAGATGTATGTATTCATTCTGATTTCTCAGGCACTTAATTGATAATAGTCTATAACGTCTCATTATAGTGTTTCTGTAGTAAGATTTAAATAATTTCAAAGGTTGGGGAGATAGCTCAGTAGAATTAAGCACTTGCCTGGCAAGTGCAGGGTCCTGAGTTCAATCCCTGGTACTGCAAAAATAAATAAATAAAAATTTTAAAAATAAATAAATAAATAATTTCAAAGGTATTTTTTTACTACAAAAGAACAAAAGGCCAAGCCTTGCCCTGTCATTTGGTGTCTACTTTTTATCAAAACAATGCAAGTCTTTTTGACTGTTTGGTTATTGAGGACTTTAAGCTCTGGCTCCATTCTAAGCAATTATCTATGAGATCTATACTGAGCTCATCCCATTATGGAGAAAAATTACTCTTTTTTTGGGGGGAGGGTAACCAGAGATCGAACTCAGGACCTTGTACTTGCCACACAGGCACTTATCTCCCTGTCCCCCCTAAAAAAATTAGCAACTTTTACCCTCTGTTTATCCCTCTGTAGTTTTTCTTTTACTAGTTTTTTTGTCTGAAAAACCCCACCACTAGGTGAAGTGCACATAGAATTGGAAAATCTCATTAACAGTTGTGGGCCTTTTTCCCCCTGTTACTTGCTTATGTTAAGTTGAATTGTTTTCTTAGAATTTATTTGGCGTTTGGAATTTATTTTCTTTTTATTTATATGAAACAACGTGAGGTACTGAAACAAACATGTGCTTTGTAGTACAAATCTCTGCTTCTATATTTTAGCTGGCTATGAAACCTCAGCCAACTTACATTCTTTGAAAATGAGATTCTTACTTTATGGAGTTATTTTAAGTATTACCTTAATGTGGTAATATATATGGTAGGCTTCATTAGTATACATTAGTATACTTCATTAGTATATATTAGTATACATTGTTAAGGCCACTTTCCTTCCTACTAGTCAGACTTTTTTTAAAGAAATGCATGAAAAAGTTTACTTTTACATATTGTAAATTTTTTTTTTCCAAATGTAGGTAATACTGTAATTCACTTAGATCAAGCATTAGCAAGAATGAGAGAATATGAGCGTATGAAGACTGAGGCTGAAAGCAGTTCAAATGTGAAATGCACCTGCAGGGTTGTTGAGGATGAAGATGCTGCTGCTGCTGCTGCTGCTGTAGTTAATAATTTAGAAGGTATTTTTTGGATTGACTGACAATAGTCATAAATGCATATACAAAATAAAAGCACTGATTTATTGTAGTGATTTGATTAATGTTTTCTTTTACTTATAAATCTTCATAAATTTTCTTTTGTATTATTTTACCATAGAATTATTATAACTTGGGGACCTGGGCCTAGCTCAGTCCTTTAAGTGGCTGCTTCCACAAAGCTGTCAGCCTCAGGTTGCTGGAGTTCAAACCTCACAACTCTCCCGCTGGCCAAACATGCCCTGAAGGCATTCGAGGAACAAAAAAAAAAAAAAAGAATTATTATAACTTGGTTAGGATAGATATATAGTTACATTCTCTTAATGAATAGAGGGATTTGTTCTAATGGTGTTTGTAAATAGGCTATCAAGTCCGCATCTTGTACAGCAACTAACCACTGGGAGGAATGTATGCAATGTGTTAATTATTGAAACTGTACTACCAAAAAAAAAGAAAAAAAGATGTTATATGTAAATGCCCACTGCCTATGGTGAATGTAAGAATGTAATAGAAACATGCATTAATAAATATTAAAACTGGCTTGGTGAGATGGCTCAGTGGTCTAAAGCACCTACTTAGAACAAGCTTAGCAAAGCACAGGCACAGGGACCGCGGTTCAATCCCCAGCACCACATGCCAGCCAGCCCCGCCCCCTGGTGGGCTGAGCTGGCCACACACACATAAATAAATAAAATTTAAATAAATAAATATTAAAACATAGCAAATGAAACTGAAAAAAAAAGAATTATTGTAACTTAATGTTCTTTACAATGTTGTACAAATGCACATGTATAATGTCATTGGCTTTTTTTGTTAATATATAATTTTTCTTCAAAAACAGAAACTCCAGTTATTGAAAATCATGGTTCACAACAACCTATAAATGAAGTTTCTACTGTCCCATGTCCTCGAATTGATACTCAGCAGCTGGACCGGCAAATTAAAGCAATTATGAAAGAAGTTATTCCTTTCTTAAAGGTAAACAATTACTCTTTGAAATAAATAAGCTTTTTTAAAAATTTTGACAGATTTCATTATAGTACATCCTGATAGCATGCCTGCTTCATGTCAGGTTTTCTGACATTTCATTGAACAAGTCAAGCTCTGCCTTAGTTACTTTTCTTGTTGCTGAGACAAAATAGTTGACACCCAAGGTTGAAGCAGGAAAAGTTTATATAGCCCATAGTTTGTGGAGGTTACAGTCCATAATTGGCTGATTCCAAGGCAAGATGGCATGGCAGATGGGCAGTCATTTATGATGGCCAAACACACCAAAAGCAACAAGAGAGGAGAGGAAGACAAGTCTCTTTCTGTCTTGTAGATTGTGTGCAGGTTATCTGCCCTAGGGCAAGTGTAGCACTCACACCCTTAATCCCGGCGTTAGACCATGAATCAATTAAAACTCTAGATTCATCTGTCCCTGAAAAGCCCACCAAACCCCTTGGATCATGTGATGCTTTGGGGGAGCATTCAGACACAAATCATAATAAACCCTTGCTATTATAAAGTTAATATGCTAGGATAGGAATACAGACTAAAGTAACTTAAGCAAATATAAAAGGTGTATCAGAAGCCTGTGTATGGTAGTGCCTGCCTGTAATTTCAGCGTACTGGAAGGTGGA
>NW_004524664.1:1400699-1404802 GCF_000260255.1 Octodon degus | reverse complement strand
AGATAGATAGATAGATAGATAGATAGATAGATAGATAGATAGATAGATAATCTAAAGCCCACTTACTAGATATGAGGAGAGAAAAAAACTCCAGAACTGGCACAGCGGGACTAGCTCCAACATTTACAAACTGCATACCACAGTTGACCAAAAAGGACTGTCAGTGGTTAGTTCATTGCTGTTGATGGTTGCATAATCACAGAATATTCTTTTAATTATTTTATGAACCCTATTATTAAACTTTTTATTCTTTTTTTTCACTATACTTTTTCAGTGAGTTAAGTAAATCTTTAAAATAGATCCACTTTTCTTTAAAGATAGTTCTTAGGCATACAATTTCTAACTCAAAGGGTGTGAACATTTTTAAAGCTTTGATGGGCATTTATGCTAAATTGCCCTTCTGAAAAGTTAACTAATGTTTATTCATGGGAAGCCTTGAGTCACCAGGTAGCCCAGGCTGACCACAAACTCACAGCCATCCTCCTACCTCAGCCTCCTAACTGCTGAGACTACAGGCATTTATAACATTGAACAGGACAGAGAAGGAAATGTGCAAAAAATGAAATTGAAGATAGGGCTTTTTTTCTGAGATGGCATTGTATATTTTCATTTAAAGTAGAAATTTTAAAAATAAGAAATGAAGTCATGTTTGTTTGTTTTGGTTTTTGAGACTGGTTCTCCCTATAGGGTTGTACTATATAGTTCAGACTGGCCTTGAACTCACTGTATAATCCAGTCTGGTTTTGAACTTGTAGCACTTCTGCCTCAGACTCCTAAAGTGCTGGGATTATACACCCAGTTACAAAATAAATTGTCATTGGACTTATTTCATACAACTGACTTTCGCTTAATTTCTTTATGAGACATTAACAACAGTTATTTCCATACTTTTAGATTTCTCCCTCAGTGAAAATACTACTATCTTTAGAATATTTTGAGAGAGAAGAGATCTCTGAGAAAGTAATTTTAGAAACTGCTTTTTCTGAAGAGATAGTAAAGCATCTAGATTTATAGCTGACTATAGAGAGAAAGTCATCTGATGGCTCAGATTATTCCATGTAAAAACAATAAATTATCCTTCCTTTTCCTGGGCAGTTGGAACAGCTCCTGCATGGTCTTAGTCTTTCTGATGGCTTCAGCTTTTAATGTTTCTGCTCGAAATAACAAATATATGCATGGCTTCTTTTTTAAATCCCACCAGTCTTTGGTCAGATGCTAACTTTTTGATGAGTAAACCTCCCCCACTAACCAACCTCCCTTCCTCCCCTCCCCTGTACCCCTTCCCCTTCCTTTGTCTCCCTTCCTTTCCTCTCCTCCCTTCCTCTCTCTGTGCTCTTTCCTTGCTTTTCTCTCCTCTTGTTCTTCCTCCTCCTCCCCCTCTCTCTCTTCCTCCTCTTCCTCCTCCTCCTCCTGCCCCTTCTGCCCCTTTTTTTCTTTCTTTTCATACTAGGCATGGACTCTATCTCCCTGATCATTTTAGAATTTTATTTTCAGGAATGGTCTCAGTAGGTTGCCTGACCTGACTTAAACACCAGGGATCCTCTTTTCTTTGGCTCCTAAATAGCTGGGGTTGTAGGCAAGTGCTTTTCTTCATCTTCTTAATGCTAGTCACCTCATGTGTGTAATATGTGTTTATTTTTTATTTTATGTGAAAAAATGAGTTCCATGATATGATATAAGTGATGTTTACCTGTTGTAGTCACTGGCTAAGAACAGTATCTACAGTTAGTAGGGTTTTAGAAGATAATGAAATAATGAATTTTAAACATCAAATGATGTATTTTAAACATCAACTGTTTTTCAAACCAGTCAAGCTCTATAGACTCTATACATTGTGAAAGCAAGTGGCCAGTGGGATGAAGATCAGATTCAACATCATTTTTTTTATCTTGTTTTTATTAAGTTTATTAGCTTATTGGTATATTTTAGGTATACATAATGATCATATTCATCATAGGGAATTTGTACCTGTATATGATAAATCTTCATTCTGCTTTCTTGCCATTCCCCTCCCCTCCCATCAACCTTCCTTCCCTTCCTTATTTACAAAGCTTTGTTTTCATATTATCCTTTTCTCATTTTTTTCTTTTCCCTTCCTTCTTTTCCCCTTACCCTCACCCTATTCCCTTTTCATTTTGAACAATTTTGTCCAGTTTCACAATTCCTATTACACATTTTGGCTGTTATTTACACTTTTAGTTTCTCACACCACAGAGACATGAAATCTTGTGTAGACTACTCCAGTAGCTCTCTTAACTATTCCTCCCCACATGCATAACTTAGTCCTACCTAACATTGTTCAAAGATGCATATTGTGAGTTTATTTCCTTTGCCTAGAATGCACTTTTCCTTCTCCCACCAGAAGGTATCTTCCCACTAGAATAATATACATCTTTTAGTACAGTACATACATCCAAGAAGGACTTAAGACTGGGTAAGAAGAGTTGGAGAAGAAATGATACAAAAGTCATGGGCCGGGTAGGTGGCTCAGTAGAATAAATGCTTCCCTGGCAAGCCGCAAGGGTTTGAGTTCAATCCCTGATTCCACCAAAAAAAAAAAAAAAAGATATAAAATTTATAAATACATCAGTTTCACCAGTTTTTCTTTAAGTTTATGTCCCATCATTTATAAATATATATTCACCTCCTGAACAAAAGTGTAGACTATATATTTACTTTTATAAATAGGTAAATATTTATTTTAAGAGTTCAATACTATTGACTCAACTGAATTGGCTTAAATTTTCTTATAACTTATTGCTTTGGGGCATAAAATATTTTTCTTTACAATAAAATTTATAAGCTTACATTTTTTATCACTTTACACATGTAGTTTGTTATGTTTAGTTATCTTCTAATATTTTATATTTTCTAATTTTTAAACAAAAGGATTGCGCTTTATACGTAGGAAATATAACCTGAATTCACTTAGAAAATGAATTACATTTAGTATTTTGTGTCTGATTTGATGGCATAGTTAAATGAGATGGTAATAACTCTGTTCAGAATCTGTTACATGTTAAAACATTTAATACGGCACAGCATGGTGGCACATCTATCAGCCCAGCACTATGGGAGGCTGACACAGGAGACTGCAATTTTGAGCACAGCCTGAACATCTTAACAGCTTAGTGAGACCCTCTCTCAAAAGAAGAAAATAAAGCATTGGGGATATATATCAATATGAAGGCTTTGTGTTTTGTCTTGAGGACTGCAAGCAAAAAAAATCTTTTTAGATTTGGGGGGGAATACAGACATTATCTTAAGAATTCGTGAATTCTTGAGTAAAAACAAGTATTTCAAAGAATAGGAATGGGGCCAGGGAGATGGCTTAATGGAATAAGCGCTTCCCTGGCAAGCGCAAGGGCCTGAGTTCAATCCCCGGTTCCGGAAAAGCAAAAAACAAAACAAACCAAAAAAAAAAGCTTCAAAGAATAGGAATAATTTTTTTAAGTAATCATTTATAAATGTATAAAGTATCAGTAAATGCTGATTATACGTTAGCTGGTTGAGTCTGATGATACTCATTTAACAGGTTGTCCATGTTGACATATTAAGAGCTACTAGACTAACCCAGTGGCATGCACTTGTAATCCCAGCCCTCAACAGAGAGGCAGGAGCATCTCTAGTCCTTTAAGACCAGCCTATGCTACCTAGTTAATTCAAGGCCAGCCTAAGTACATATATCAAGACCCTGTCTCAGACCACAAAAACAGAACAAGAGCTACTAGAATTGCTACATATTGTCTTGTTTCTTAAATCTAAATTGTTACTCTTTGTATCAGTGAGATAGCAATGATTAGCTATTATCTTTTCATCAGAATTCCTTTATTATTCATTTCAGAAGGTTTGAGGCCAAAAAATGAAAATTAGTAATCTGATTTTGCTTTTATGCCCCATTACATTTCAGATGTTGACCATTTCTATTACAGATTTTCTGTTGCTGCTACCATTATATTCAGTCATCTTATCTCTGTATCATCAGTGAGTTAAAAATTGTTGTTTCTGTCTAGAAGTCTGTTTGCCTCTTTTCCTGTATAATCACATAACCTTAATTCATCTTATTTTTGTATAGGCAGTGCATGTCCTCTAGGGATACTTCC
>NW_004524664.1:1352720-1395984 GCF_000260255.1 Octodon degus | reverse complement strand
TGCTTTACAGTGTGTAGAGATTTCAGCCTATAGTTGCTGGCTCCTAGGCAGAGTAATATGGCAGACGGATATGACAATGCTAGCAAGAGGCAGAAGACAGCAGGCAACAAACTGGTCATTTTTGTGCGTTAGGTCAAAATGGCCCAATCTGTCAGTGTGTGTAAGGGAGAAGTTTGGCTGCTCTTTGTGTTTTTAATCTTTTATTTATATGGTACAAGGTCTCACAGTGGAGTTCAGACTCATAGTGATCCTACTTAGCCTTGTCAGCACTGTGATTACAGGCCTGCACCACCACACCTAGTTTCCGTGGCCGGCGCGGCATGGAACTGACATGGCATATGGTGATGGGAATTGAACCCGGGTCCTTGTGCTTGCCAGATAGGCACTTAGACTGCCACCTTCACTGCTCTTATGCATAAATCTTTCCAAATATATCTCTCTTAAGAATCACAGGAAACAGTTTTGCAAGAAAAATCAAATATTATATCATGCAGTTTAGTATTTTCTAAATAATAGATAAGCTTATATTCTAACCAATTAGGATTTTTCTTAGGAGCACATGGATGAAGTGTGTTCTTCTCAACTTCTTACTTCAGTAAGACGCATGGTTTTGACCCTTACTCAGCAAAATGATGAGAGCAAGGAGTTTGTAAAGTTCTTTCATAAACAACTTGGAAGTATACTACAGGTAAGAGTTTATACTGTGTGCCATATCAGTATATACTGCTTCAGATTTTGTATTTTTTCCCAATTTTCTCACACAGTTTATTCAAATAGGTATGTCCATTTAATGCACTTGATATGACATCTAAAACTTTTTAGATTATTCCTTTAGTGGCTAAAGTATGCTAGGAGCTATCTCTTCATTTAATTGAATCATCTCTGACACTTAACTAATAAAACTTTATTGGTTGTAGTTTTCTCCTACTCAGAACATTTCAAGTTCAAATGTGTATAAGTATTCTGTGACTTTCTGTAATAGTGTCTGTGTACCTGCAAAATTTTAGAGAACAGAAACCAGCTACCAGTTGTAAAAATTTTTAGGGTTTAACAGTAACTTTTAGAAGATTAACAATTAAAATATGTATTAATTGTTCATATTGCCAGGTGTGGTGGCACACACCTGTAATCCCAACACTGAGGAATGTGAACCAGGAGGACCACTGATTGCAAGGCCACCCTGAGGTGCTTAGTGAGACCCTGCCTCAAAAAAGAAAGTGGTTTTTTTTTTAATCTTAGTAGCATAGTGTGAAGTTTCTACACATCATGGAGTGTGCACTGGTCAAACCCCAGGGTATTTGGCATTTCTCTGTCCTTACATTTCATTATGTTGGAGCCTTAGGGCTCTTCTAGATCTTCATAAAGTATATGACAGGTCATGGTGAACCATAGTTATCTTACCCCTGTATTGAGGATTGGAACAGAGCCTTCTTACTGAGCTATATCCTTAACTCTTTTATTTTTTTGTTTTGAGACAGGGTTTCACAGGCTGGACTAAACTTGCCATCCTCTGTCTCAGCCTCTTTAACTGTCAAGATTGTAGGCCTTCACACCCGGCTTCTGTGTTTTGATAGCTCTTTTCTGACCTCCTTTATCCCTCCTTCCCTCTACCATTCCCAGCCTCTAGAAATAAGTATTCTCTGTTATTGGAAAGCCAGGTCCTAAACATTATGAGGGATTGGCCCTCCCTTTTTGCTACTTTGTGTCTTGAACAACAGAATCCAATCAAGACCCATATGTGGCAGAGGAGAAGTAGTAGATCAAGTAGATATAGAGAGAATTATACCTCCAATTGAGAAGGTAGACAGTGCCATGTAGACTTCAGCATGGAATATGAATGTGGGTATCTTTATGCACACGAGTTAGTCCTGGGAGGGCCAACGAGATAGCTCAGTGGACTAAACACCTGCTTAGGCAAGCACAGGGACCAGGGTTCGATCCCTGGCACCATGTTCCACACCGGCCCCACCTCCAGGCGTGCTAAGCCAGCCACCAAGATTGGGTATGGTGGTGCACGCCTGTAATCCTAGAGCTGAGAAGGCTAAAAACAGGAGGATCACTCTTTACACTTCACATTTTAAAAGACCATAATCCATGTAGGTCTTCCTTCATTTTGTTTACCATTATCATATTGTTGACAGATTTCAGAGTATTAATTTGGAAGTAATTTTTTTTATTTTTATTATTTATTTATTTATTTATTTGCTCCTCGAATGCCTTCAGGGCACTTTTGGCCAGTGGAGTGTTGTGGGGATCGAACTACAGCAACCTGAGGCTGACAGCCTTGTGGAAGCAGCCACATAAAGAACTGAGCTAGGGCCAGGCCCCCAATAATTTTTTTTTTAAATGTAGGTAAATTTGACTGCTTTTTTTTAAGGTTTTTACCAAATAGTTGTCCCCAAGGGCTTCTTTCCAGGTCCTTGGTGTCCTGAACAAAGAATCAGACAAAATATAAGGCAAAAGGAGTAAGGGTATGGGATTATTGCAGGTCAAAAACGTATACTCTTCAGCAGAGAGTGTACCAGTGAGGAAGGCTCACAGCCATCGGGAAAATAAAGGGGAAGAGGCTTTATATCCAGAAAACTTGCATTGGCCCATGCCTCATGTAACTATGGCATTGGGATACTTGGCCTAGCAAAAGCTCACTTGGCTTCATGACAAATGCAGATTGACTTATGAAAAAACTTGCTGTTCTTCTACCCAGATGTAAATGAAGGATCAGGAACAGTCTTTTGATGAGTCTGTCCAATATGTAAATGAATGGTTGGGAATAGCATCTTCTGATTGGTCCTGCAAACAGCACTAGATTCAAATGAAGGATTAGGAGTACCACTTTTTTTTTTGCCTTTTTAAAATTAATTTTAATGAGAAAGAAATAGCAATGAGATAGTTTCAAAACAGGTTAGTAGAACAGTTACAGTAATTAATACATTCATTGCATATTATCTTGGTCATAATTATTCAGAGTGCAAGACACAGACATGATACATGATATGGAACAGCACTTTTCTAATTGGTCCTAATGCTCAGGAGTCTTAATCCTGGAGTTATTTTAGGTCATATGCTTTGTGTGTGCCTTTTTTTTTTTGTTTTTTTTTTAGGAAACATCTTGACCAATCAGCTCAGTTTCTGTGAATTTGAACATATTCCAGTTGTTTGTCCCGTTTGCTTTAGTGCTGCTCCCACATCAACTCCATTCTTCATCTTTTTCACAAGGGCATATATATGAATAATAAAAGTTAATTTACATTAAATGTTACCTAAATTTTTTTTTATGAGTTATTAATTACTGGCTTCTGGTTGTATCTGTTCATGGCTGAGTCTGCTCTGGAGCCACTGTCCACCTAATGATTTTCTTTGGTTTCTCTGCAAAAATAACCAGAGAGGCTGTTCTAAAGACTGGAAAGAAGGGTATAAGATAGGTCCAGTTATTGATTATCTTAAATAGCAAGTTGCTTTCCTGAAAGAAAAGATACTTTTGTAGACAACACTGAGAGAAGAGAAAAAACTTCAAATTTAAAATGTTAAACTGAGAGAAGAAATTGAAGAACTGAAACAGGATCTTATTCAGGCAGAAATTCAAAGGGGAATGAAGCAAATACCATGCCCATCTTGGACACCACTAGAAGCTAATTCTCTGGTTGCTGAAAAAGTGGTACAGTCTTAACTAATAACTATATCTGTTCTGGTGCCGAAGAAAAGGTAAAAGAGAAAATTAAGGAGTGGGGGGGAAGCAGCTATCTTCAGCAGAGATTTCTGACTCTTAAGCCAGTAGATATTTTCTCCACTCTGTCTTCCAGTTGGTTTCATCATTAATACCAGAAAACATCCTCATAATATTTGTATGTAGAAAAAAATGGAATTTGGACAAATAGTCCAAGAACAGTTGTCAGTGGCCTGGTGCATCATGTTCCTCTTTAACAGATGCAAAATTGGATGGTGGTTTTACTTTTTAACCTGAAACCTGCAAAGATGAGGGAGGTCTCAAGCAATGGCAATCTGTGCTAGCTCATTAGAGAAAGTTGAAGTCTTGGCTTCTCCTCCTGCAGTTACTTTGATGCTTTCCCTAGACAGCCTGACAAGGAGCTGAATCCTAAGAGAGATTTGAGAGCAGATCCAAGCCTGACTTGTATATGAGATCCAACTGTGTCACCGTATACAAGGTATATCTTTCAGGTGAAAGGCAAGGGGGTGTGTAGGGCTCAGACTATGTCCAATGGTGGAAGCAAGATCAAAAGCTACCTTTTCTAAAATACATCAGAGCTTTTTTCTTTTTGCCATCTACCGCCTTGACTGCTGGCTGCCACCATGAAGGTCGAGCTGTGCAACTTTAGCAGGTACAAGATCTACCCGGGACACAGGAGGCGCTATGCTAGGACCAACTGGAAGGTCTTCCAGTTTCTGAATGCAAAATGCGAGTCTGCATTCCTTAATCCTCGGCAAATAAACTGGACTGTCCTCTACCAAAGAAAACACAAAAAGGGACAGTCGGAAGAAATTCAAAAGGAAAGAACACAACGAGCAACCAAATTTCAGAGGGCCATCACTGGTGCTTCTCTTGCTGACATAATAGCCAAGAGGAATCAGAAACCAGAAGTTAGAAAGGCCCAAAGAGAACAAGCTATCAGGGCTGCCAAGGAAGCAAAAATGGCTAAGCAAGCATCTAAAAAGACTGCCATGTCTGCTGCTAAGGCTTCCACAAAGGCAGCACCTAAGCAGAAGATTGTGAAGCCTGTGAAAGTTTCTGCTCCATGAGTTGGTAGAAAACGCTAAGTTGGCAGATCAGATTTTCAAATAAAGATCTGTAATTCTAATTTGTGCTGGGTTTTTACATTGGAAATGTTGGGTCTATGTGGTAATAGGTGAACTATCAAATTAAGAATTTAAGACAAAGAATTTAAGACAAAAATAAGTTGATATCCTAGGAATGGAGTTGTGGCTCATTGCAGTGTGCCTGCTAAGTATGCATGACGCCAAGGACACTTTCTCTGCTCGTTGCCAAAACTAAAAATTGTTTTCCTTGGCATAATGCTTCCTAAGATCAATCTTTCGGTTGGTAAGATGTTAAAGGATGTAATAGACCTATAGGTGGATGCTGGCTTTATTCTGTTTCTATAGGATTCTGGTTACAAGGCTACAAAATGTTTGCACAGATTTAGTTCAACTTGATTAAAAAATCTCTTGTCATTTCTCTGTCAAAAATAAATAAAAATAAAATAAATAAAATAAAATATATCAGAGGAAACACCCATGACAGTAAAAGAAATATATTTGACACTTATACCTAAAAAATAAATTACTGTCTTTTATCCTGAATTCTGCTGGATTTTTCTCCATAGGGTAGTCTACATATAAATATACTTCTTTTCCTTGACTAGATAATGGTTTTGGGTGATGGAATTCTAAACAACATAGTTCTTTTCCTGTTTTTGAATAACATAGTGGGGGCCTTCCCCTTAGCTCAGTTCTTTAAGTGGCTGCTTCAACAAAGTAGTCAGGCTCAGGTAGCTATGGTTCGATCCCCAGAACTCACGCCAACCAAACCTGACCTGAAGGCATTTGGAGCAAAAAAAAAAAAAAAAAAAAAAAAGAATAACATAGTACATGTTTTTCAGGGGGAAAAAAAGAAGTGGCTTTTTGGGTTTTTTTGTTTGTTTGTTTTACCAGAACTGGGGATTGAACTCAGGCTCTTGAACTTGCCAGGCAAGCACTTATTCTACTAAGCTATCTCCCTGGCTCCAAGGAAGTGGTTTTATAACAGTTGTATAAAATATAGGAGACTTGTGCATTTGATGGTGCTGTCTTTCAACTTTAAAGTTTACTTTTGAACTTACTCTGAAGAAAAATTTAATGATTGGCTAATATTAAGGGGGAAACTATTCTACTGGTACCATTTAGATGTGGCGTGGTTTGTATTTTTCTCTTATAATACTTCATGACTGTTAGTGTAGTATATATCAATCCCATGTGTATACTCTCGGCGGGCCTGCCCCTTAGCTCAGTTATTTAAGTGGCTGCCTCAATGAAACAGTCAGGCTCAGGTTGCTGTGGTTTGATTCCGGGAACTCAAGCCAGCCAAACCTGCCCTGACGGCGTTCTGAGCCAGCCAAAAAAAAAAAAAATCCTCCCCCATTTATATACTCTCTAGGGTCTTTTTTGGGATTTTGCTTTCCCTATTTTGTTTATACCCAGGAATTATATTCAGTAGGGACTATATTTATAGATGACCATATATTCTTTCCCTCCCTTTGGGTATACTGTTGATGCAGGATTGGCAAGATTTCTACTTAGTAATACAGTAATATTCTTCGGTAATATTTGCCTTTCCTTAGTATTCTAGGAAGAATGTATGCAATGTGTTGATTATTGAAACTGTCCTACCAGTTTGATTTGAAACTGTCTCATTGCTATTTGTTTCTCAATTGTGTTAGTTTATCAACAACTGAAGTTTATATGACCTCAGTATCATTTTCTTTGAATAGGATTCGTTGGCAAAATTTGCAGGTAGAAAACTGAAAGACTGTGGAGAAGATCTTCTTGTAGAGATATCTGAAGTACTGTTCAATGAATTGGCTTTCTTTAAACTCATGCAAGATTTGGATAATAATAGTGTAACTGTTAAACAGAGATGCAAAAGGAAAATAGAAGCAGCTGGAGTGATGCAGTCTTATGCCAAAGAGGTAAATAACATCTATTTTGGATTTAGGAATACTTAAACCTATGGATGCAGTTCTTGGTCATTATTAATAACTATAATCATCCTGGGTCTTAAAAGAAGTAGTTATTTTAATTCTCTTAATGAATAGAGGAATTTGTTATAATAGTGTTTATAAATAGGGTATCATGCTGCATCTTGTACAGCAGTTAACCACTAGGAAGAATGTATGCAATGTGTTGATTATTGAAACTATCCTACCAGTTTGATTTGAAACTGTCTCACTGCTATTTGTTTCTCAATAAAATTATAAAAAATAAATAAATAAACCATTAAAAAAAGAAAAGAAATAATTGCCTAGAGTTGTAGAGATAATGCAGAGAGTTGGGACTTGAGACATAGAGAATAGAAAAGAGTGGTTTTTCATGAAATATAGTATCTTGATGAATATGTAATAATTCCAAATCCAGGATCCTATATATGATGTATTTTTTCATTTTATTTCCAGCAGTCTTCTTATATAGCTACTTTTTTAGTTCCAAAAGATATTTTTTAAAGGATCTGACAAAGAGCCGGCCAGATAACTCAGCAGATTAAAGCGCCTGCTTAGGCAGACACAGGGGCTGGGGGTTTGATCCCCGGCTTGCGGTGCTGGCCCCACCCCAGGGGCACACTTGACAGGCTTCGATTGAGACTGGGCATGGTTGAGCATGCCTGTAATTCCAGCGCTTGGGAAGCTGAAAATCAGAAAGGATCACTATCACTACATCTCCAATCTGTGTAGTGAGATCTTATTGACCCTATATGTAATACGTAAAAATAAATAAGTAAATAAAGAATCTGACAAATTCTACACATAAATAATAAAGAATCTGACAAATTCTACACAGTTATTTAGTTTAAGAATTCATGCCTCTAACAAACATTTTTAAAAATAGAAAAATTTAAAGGTTCTCCAGAATGTCTCAAATATTAAAAACTTTTATTTATTACAAACGTAATTTATTTATAAACTTTATCCACTGGATTTTATGTCTATGACACATTCAGTCACTAATATCAATAAAATGTGACTCAAATTCAAAAGAAAAAATAAATAAATTTCTGTGTAAAAATAAAAAAAGAAAAAGAAAAAAGACAGGCTTTGCTTATATAAACTTTGATGGCCATAATTCTGGGGATAAGATTGTCATTCAAAAATACACACTGGGAATGACTACAAATCTGAAGCTAGGAAAGCCCTGTTGAAGCAGGATATGGCTAGTGCTTCATCTAGCCAAAGAGGTTGAAGTGGTTCAGTTTTGGTGGTGGTCATGGAGGTGGTTTTGGTGACAGTTTTGGTTGTGGAGAAAACTTCAGTTGAGGTGGTTGAGGTGGCTTTGGTGGCAGCCATGGTGGGGGTGGATATGGTGGCAGTGGAGATGGCTACAGTGGATTTGGTAATGTTGGAAGTAATTATGGAGGTGGTGGAAGCTATAATGAATTTGGCAATTACAGCAGTCAGTCTTCAAATTTTGGACCCATGAAGGGAGGAAACTTTGCAGGCAGAAGCTCTGGGCCCTATGGTGGTAGAGACCAATATTTTACCAACCACAAAATCAAGGTGGCTATGGTAGCTCCAGCAACAGCAGTAGCTGTGGCAGTGGCAGAAGGTTTTAAACACTTCCAAGAAGCAAAGCTTAGCAGGAGAGGAAAGCCAGAGAAGAGACAGGAAGCTACAGGTTACAACAGATTTGTGAACTCAGCCAAGCACAGTGGTGGCAGGGCCTAGCTGCTACAAAGGAGACATGTTTTAGACAGTACTCATGTGTATGGGTAAAAACCTAGAGGACTGTATTTGTGACTAATTGTGTAACAGGTTAATTTAGTTTCTGTTCTGTGGAAAGTGTGAAACATTCCAACAAAGGGTTTTAATGTAACCTTTTTTTGCACCCACGCTGTTGATCATTAAATGTATAGTCTGATGATTCTCCTGAATAAATGTCTTTTCTTAAATGTGCTGTGTAAAGTTAGTTTACTCTGAAGCCATCTTGGTTAACATGCCCAACAGTGTGAAGTTAGAATTCCTTCAGAGTGATGCCAGGTTCCATTTAAAATTTCTTTACAATTGCTTGATTAAAAAAGTCATTGTCTTCAGAAACTTTGGAGTAGTAGAGCTGACATTTACCATTGTGACCTCTGAATATGACCATTGAAAAGGTCACCAAAGCAAACAGCTACTTGGTTATAAAAATAATTGTTGGCACATCCTATATATCTAAATTGAATAATGGTACCAGATACAATGATAGATGGGATTGAAGCTATGTATCATTCAGTATCATTATTAGGAAAAAAATCTGATTAGCCATGTGTAATCAATAAAAGATTTAATTCTCTTGGGGGAAAAAAGGTAGTTATTTTAGTATTATCAGTTAATCAGATTATAAATCAGTATATGGTTTACCATAGTGAATCTCAGGAGTAACAGTAATGGCTAATGTGACTGGCAGTGCAAGCAGGAATTGATGCTAAATGTCCATTGTCAGATACCCATTTTTTTGTCACTTATTCAGGCCTCCAAAGAGAAGGGGAGAACTGGGAGTCAGTCCTTGACCTAGTGTCTGCATTGGGCTGTTGCCAGTCCCCGTATCATCCTGAGCCACCCCAACCAACAGATACTTTTGTCTATTGGTTAGGAAATTAGTTTCACATTGCTGTCTTTTTTTCTGTCCTGTAAGATTACTTCTGATAATGTGAAACAGAAAATTTGTTCCTACTCAATGTGAGGCTAATCAGATTTTTTTCCTAAGCCTGCACTCATGACAGGGAAAGCATGCTAAAACTCAGACTGAAAGAGATTGCCTTTCTTCCTTAGAATACATATTGAAGCTATCTACTTTGTACTTTTCATGTTTATATTCTTTTTTTTTTTTTTTTTTTGCGGAACCAGGGATTAAACCCAGGCCCTTGTGCTTGCCAGGCAAGCACTTATTCTACTGAGCCATCTCCCTGGCCCCAATGTTTATATTCTAAATGTAATTCGTTTCAGTCCTTTAAAAAGTTTAAAGAAATGAATCAACGTAATACCATAATAAATTA
The DNA here is from genome assembly GCF_000260255.1 of Octodon degus. Lineage (NCBI taxonomy): Eukaryota > Metazoa > Chordata > Mammalia > Rodentia > Octodontidae > Octodon > Octodon degus. Next base: position 1,386,248 of record NW_004524664.1, on the reverse strand, counting down.
TTAGAAGGCAGTCTCCTTTGAAATACTTCAGTAGTTTAGTCTCAGAAGAGTCTTAGAAGGTATGAAATATGAGCTGAGACACAGAAAATAAAGGATAGTAAAGATGGAGAAGTTTTCATGTGAAAAAACTAATTCTAAAACAGGATTAAGTAATTGGAAAATAGAAAAAAGGTAGATTCAGAAGCTCATTAGGTGAAGTAGTAATGTTACAGAAAGTAACTGCCAAACTGTTACATATGCCAAGTTCATCGAAGAGTGAAGGTGAGGACAAAGGATATTAAGAGTGGGAAAGATTTTATTAAGAGAAAGCTCCTGAAGGGCGGAGGGGGTCCTAAAAGTGGGTTGCTGCTGAGACTTGTGTGAGGTGTTATATGCAGTTAAATCACAGCATGGGTTATCCTGGTTCAACCTGTAGGACTTAGCTAATACTGATTTTATAGAAAAACAAAGTAAGTGCCAAGGATAGATAACATGGAGATGAGCATTTCTAGAATGGACCTGCAACCAGGGTCAGAGTGTTCTGGTTATCTTTGGACACAGTGATTACATTGTATGTGTTCATTATACTGTTTAAGTTATTGGACCAAATGGTGCTTGTTACAGTAGAAGTTTGAGCTGTTTATCTCAGGGGAGGCGCTCAGGCCTAGCCATCTTGGAGCCTTATTTCTATCAACTCAGGCCTGGACCACAAGCCTGGTTTGCCTGTTTCTATTCTATCTTGGGACTGGTCTCATTCAACTACTTAGCAGTTTTTACCTAACTTAGCTATCTATAATAGAATGTAGAAGGTGAGGTCATAAAGATAGGGAAGGTCAAATTATGAGGCCTTAGAAACTACAGTAAAGATCTCCTTTCCTTTTCCTTTTTTCTTTTCTGTTTTGTTTTTGTTGATCGATTTGCTTTTCAGAAAACCCATGGGAAAGATTGAAATAGAGGAATGACACAATCTTTTTATCAGAAGCCTGACTGGTTGCCTTAGCAGTCTGCTCAGTGGAGGGTGAGGGGGGAAACACAAACACAGACAAGAAAGTAATTTATTCTTGGTTTGGCCAAACCAAAAAGATAGCTAAGAAACAGCATTCCCCCTTGAAACAGCTCTAAATGTATATAGGGAAAGGACAAAAGCTAGAAGCTGACAGGTGTGCATTGCAGAAGGTCAGGCTGGGGGACCCTGCAAGCAAAGACATATACATGCATGTGTTGTACTTCTGATCCAGCTGACCCCATGTGCCCCAGGATTTGTACAGCACTTTTCTTCTCATCATGAGATAAATCTGGGAAGGAAAAAGCAGTGTAAGAGTAAGTTACAAGGCTCGATAAGGACTGTTTTTCTTTAACTCTCTCTGTTTTAAAGGCAGCCCTTTTATAATCTCATGTGTAATTTTAAAAAGTTATCTGGTTAATGTTTTAGACAGATACCTAAAAATAGAATCAGTACAATCCATTTGGGTTTTTTGGCTTTTATTTTGCTTTGTTTTTTTGTACCGGGAATTGAACTCAGGGCCTTGCACTTGCTGGGCAGGTACTGCACCACTAGCTACACCCCCAGCCCCAAGACCAGTTTTTGTAGTTGAAATCGTCCCCTTATCACAGCACTCAAGAGACTGAGGCAGGAGAATCACTGCAAGTTCAAGACCAACCTCTACTACGTAGTGAGACCTTGTCCTCTCTCCCACCTCCCCCGCCACCCAAAAAAAATGAGTTGAAATTATTCCGGTAAAAAATGATACACTAATGTCTTTTAGATTGTGGTACAGCAATGGATACATTTTAATGATTCAGTAACACATTCTAATGATTTGAATGTGGATAATGAAACTAAACAAAGGCTGATTCCTAATTCCTTGATTTGTATATATGAGTCAGTAAACTTACTGAGACTGAGACTTCTAAAGAAGGGATGGGTTGTAGGAGAAGAAAATACAGGCTTTTTGGTTTTGCCTTGTAAGTTGTAGGTTTTTTTATATATCCACCAAGTTGTCAGGTTGGGAGTGTTACTTTTTGCTTTGTCAATTTTAAAACTTTAAGGAGGATGTGGCAGTTGGTTGCAGGACAGTAGCACAGGCCTATAATTCTTGCACTCTTGAGAGCCCAAGGCTAGAGGATAACAAGTTCTAGCCTGGGTGATTTAACAATTTAGTGAGACCCTGTTTCAAAAAATTAAGGACAAACTCAACAGGAACAGTTTTATAATATAAGAAACTCGAGTTCTTCAATCTTGCACATTTATATTTGGTAACCTGAACAACTAATCTGAAGATAATGTGCAATACAGCAACCATTATTATATTCCTATTACTTTGTTTAGTAAAATTTTGTATCATTTCTAATGCTTTTTTTCCTATGACTATTTTGTATTCTTTATAAAATGCAAATTAAAAAGAAATGTGAAGAAAAAAATTAAAGACATGCTGGGGATATGATGTAATGAAAGGTCCTGGGTTCAGTCCCCAGTGCAACAATAATTAAGATTAAAATATTTGACTTTACATTTCTAAGAAGGTATTTGGATGATAGTTAAAAAAAGAAACACTTGATAAAGTTTACTGAGTTACCTAAATGTTTTGGCAAATTCTGTTTAATTGATTTGCTGACAGGCCAAAAGGATTCTTGAAGATCACAGCTCACCTGCTGGAGAGATTGATGATGAAGACAAAGTATGTGGTAATTAATTTGTGCCTCTAAATAATGCTTTTGGAACAAAATATGAAATAAGTTTAACAGTTTTTACCTTAATATTTAAAAACAGTATTTCATCTCTATTCTGAAAAAATGTTTTTCTTTTAAAATCAAAATTAGCTGAGAATGATGGCACATGCCTATAATCCAGGTGCTCTGGTAAGATAAGGCAAGAGGATCACAAGTTTGAGCCCAACCTGGACAGTTTAGTAGTTTAGTGAGACCCTGTCTCAAAATGAAAAATTAGACAAAAGACTCTAAGGTCTTAGGGTTCAGTCCCTAATACCAAAAGAAGTGCTAAGAACTAAACTGCCAAAGATGACTATATTTTTCTTACATAATGATCATTATTTTTATGAAAGGGATAAAGTATTTTACTTTATACCATTTTGAAGTACTTTAAGGAATTAGTTACTCAGGTTATTTGCTACCAGGACAAGGATGAAACTGAAACAGTTAAGCAGACTCAAACATCTGAGATATATGGTGTTGAAGGTTCCAAAAATGTGAGATCTGATGTTTCTGATCAAGAGGAAGATGAAGAAAGTGACGGATGCCCAGTGTCAATTAGTAAGTTTAAAGACTCCACAGTCTTTATTCCTAATGTCTTTATATGTCTCTTATTAAAAACAGTTTGGAGGACTGCAATACATATAGACTTCAGTTTCTCCTTTACTTAAGTCCCAGTATGATCTTGACTAAATTACCTGGCCTCTTTACCCCACAATTTTTAGTACTGTACTGACTTGAAGATTTTAGACATTATTTATAAAGCACCTGTGGCATGCAATAATTGATAGCTATTCATTATAAAGTTAAATGGTGTGGACACAGTGGTGCATGCTTGTGGTGCCAGCTACTCTGGAGGCTGCAGTGGGAAAGTTGCTTGGGTTCTGGACTTTGAGACCAGCCCCAGCAACAACAGAGAGACCTCAAGGGGAAAAAAAGGAAATTTACTAAAAATTGTGTTTCAATTAACTCAGACTTGTCTAAAGCGGAAACTCAGGCTTTAACTAATTATGGAAGTGGAGAAGATGAGAATGAAGATGAAGAAATAGAAGAATTTGAAGAGAGCCCTGTAGATGTCCAGACTTCACTTCAGGCTAACACTGAAACTACAGAAGAAAATGAACAGGATGATCAGGTATTCCAACGTAGGGCAGCAGCACACTTTCCAGCAGGCTCATTTCAACTACTAAAAGCAAGAGCGTTCTGAAAAATGGCAAAACTTAACAACTTTTCTCATTTTTATTTTTGAGAATACAAGCATGTTTAATATGTTAATAAGAATCTGAAAAGAATTAAGATGTTATGTACATGTATCAGCTCCCCATAATGAATGCAATCATGTACCTCAAACATGCTAATAAAAACAAAACAATGAAAATTCTGAAACGCTAATTTTTTTATATTTAGTACTGTTTAACTTTAAAATTCTTTATCTTTTATTTGTGTAACCTGTAAAACTATAAGATATCTTAGAAGATAAGGGGTTTTAATCTATGTATTTTCCCAGAATCATTAATGAAAATAATGTGGAATAGAAATGAAATCACCTTCTGTCGTTACCTCATCCTGAGGCAACCCTTTGTACAATTTTATCTTCTGTTTATCCCTCCTTAATTCTGCATAGTGTATATGTTCTGTTTTTTGGTTAAATCTGTATTTATGCAAATATTTAGATTTAACCAAACTAAATATTACTGCTGAGGCAAGTATCTATTATTGTTTGGCCTTGCACATCTTTCTCCTGAATTTATCAGTCTTAATTTTTTATTTTGGGCACACACCCAATTTTCTTCTGTAGCCTCGAGTTGCTCTAGAAATTCTTCTCCCAGCAGAATTTTCTTTATGAACTAAATTCCCCTGCTTCACCTCCACCCAGGATGTACTTTCTTGCCACATTCTAGATTTGGCTTTTCTTTAGACCTGCTAAATAGCTACCAATACAAATCTCATCTTGTCCATTTATGTTCCTTCTCAAATCTCTCCTTCTGGAATTTAATCTTTTGTCTTTCTTTGGGTTTACTACCTCATTTTGAGGGAACATCCTTTCTAATAACTCTTAAAAACAAATGTATAGAAGATAATTTGGTTTGGTTTGGTGGTACTAGTGATTGGATTTGAGACAGGTTCTCCCTAAATTGCCCAGGCTGAATTCAAACTTGGCAATTCTCATACCTCAGCCTTTCAGAATGGTGGGATTATAGGTATGCCCTACCATGCCTATGTGAAAATATTTTCCTTCAGAGCTCTCAAAGTACTGCCTCCTAGTCCAGTTCCCAGTGTTGCTGTAGAAATCTCATGTTTTTCTTAGTTCTCATCCTTTGTGTCTTTTTTTCCCCTCTCTATTTCAAAAGCTTGGGAGTGCTGAAATTTTAAAATAATATGCACTGGGGGCTGGGAAGATGGTTCAGTAGACTAAGTGCTTTCCTGGCAAGCACAGGGGCCTGAGTTCAATCCCTGGTTCCACCAAAAAGAAAAAGAAAAGAAATTTAGGGGCCAGGGAGATAGCTCAGTAGAATAAGCACTTGCTTGACAAGTGCAAGGGCCTGAGTTCAATCCCCGGCTCTCCAAAAATATTATAATATAGTAATAATAAACATTGTTAAAAGTCTTTTTCATTTATTTTGTGGCTCTTCTTCATTTATATCCTGTCCTGCAATTTGGTAATTTTATTTTCACCATCATTTTATCTTTTTTTTTTCCCTTCTGGAATTAATATTTGCTGTCATAGATTGATGATCTCATTGTCTCCTTTTTTTTCCGGTTTTATTTTATTGAGAAACAAATAGCAATAAGACAGTTTCAAAACTGATTAATAGGACAGTTTCAAGAATTAATGCATCGTACATTGTTATCTTCTTAGTAGTTATCCATAGAACAAGAAGCAGACAGGATATCCTGTCCAAACACTATTAGTACAAATCCTTCTTCTCATTGAATTAAGCGAAAGTAGCTGTATATCTATCTCAACTATTTTATATATACAGATACAAAATGGTCCTTCCTTTGTATCACCTTTTTTTGTTTAGTCCTGTCAGAAATGGGTATTCCACTGGCATCTAAATACTATAGTTGTGTGAATTCAGCAAAACAATCCAACACAGTCCAGCAGTCCACAATAGTAGTGGGTTATCCACAGAAGTCTCCTTTCCTTTTTATCATGCCATTGCTTTATCTTGTTTTATTTTTGTGAATTTCCTTGGCCTTAAAACTTATGTGATTTTTTTTTTTCTTTTTTTCTGGTTGCTTTCTTAAAATGCCCTGTTCCATAATGGAAGAAATAACTTGCCTTATGTGGAGGCTTTCCTCAGGTATCTGAGGAACCTTGGCTAATTTTTTTAAAGAGTGATATATTAGAAAGATGGTTTGGGTTCTTTCAGACTTCACTGTAGGCCATTTGGGTACACAGCCAGCTTTCTGATGATTACTTCTAGTGTCAGAACCTATTTTAGGTTTCTTTGGAGTGTTTTAGTTTCTTCAAAGAAAAGGTTCTCCATTCTTCTCTTGTCTGGAACATAACAAGCTGGTATTCTGGAGAAAATCTAGAAATGGGGCAGTGTTCCACCATTGTATAGATTTGCACTAAATTGTACTGTCTTCTTTATGACACTTTACAACATTCTGATTTGTGCCATATATGTTCCACCCTTCCTTCCTAAGTGTGACATTCCCTAGTTTATAGTTTCTCTATAAAATCTCCCATTTTCTGTTGAGGCTGGACATTAGAACGTAGGTGTTCACATTTTTCAAACAACTACCACCACCACTCCCTTTGTGTCATGAACCCTTTCTCTACCATTTTCCTCCTTCCTTAGAATCTGCTCCTTCTAATTGTGAACTTAATCTCTTTTTATTCCCTACTCTTGCTGAAGATACTTCATACTCTTCATCTTCTTGTGGACAGTTCAGTTTCCCATTCACGTATATTTAAATAACTTTAAAATAAATGGGGTTACCTTTTATTTAAAAAATAATTTTTAAGATATGAAATCTCTGATATTCCAGTTGTTTTGAGTTTGTCCAAGAAGAAAAGGAAATTATTTTACATAGCCATCTTGTAATTGCTTCCAAACCCTCTTTGAAATACTTTTAGAAGATATTTTAATTTCCCTTTTTGAAGTTCTCAGATTGGACAAAAACATGCCATAGTTAACATCAGTTTTTATAATAACCACATATTTTAAGACTTTTCTATTGAAACATTCTTCATTTTAGGTTCTACAACATGAGCTTGAAAAAACAGAAAACACAAAGACCCCATCAGAACAAGAACCCACTAATAAAGGTAAGAAATCTAAATCAGTGTTGATGTTAAAGATTATCTAAAGTATCTTTTATGTGTGTCAACCTGAAAAAAAAGATTCCTAGTTAATGTAATTTTGAAAGTACCTTGGACTTGATGTGTATCTTTCTTCTCCCAGTAAATCTTTTGTAGAAAACATAAGAGGGCTTTGTTTCTGCAAACAGCAATTTTAAAAGTTCACAGATATTTACACATACTGAAAAATTTTGCAAAGAACATCTTTAGATGTAAACAAGGGACATTTTTTAAATTCCTGGCCCTTACTCCTGAAAATCCTGATTAGAAATCAGGTAAGTTTCCAGAATCTAATTTTTAAAATGTTCCAGATGGGTCTAATGAACTAAATTTGACTAAGAAAATTTTGTAGTTGCCCTTTTTTTTTGGTTTTCAGTGTCTTTCAGTTGCTGTCATTCATGCATATTGTTTTTATTTAATAGAGACTAAAATTTAACTGTTTGTCATGATACTGATATTAAGACTTTCTTTTGATCACAGATGACCAAGATAGCTCTCCGATGAAGCCCTGTTATCTCAATATTTTGGAAAATGAGGAATCTTTAAATAATGCTGCCCACAAGGACTCACTTACTACTATTGATTCATCTCAACAGCCTAACCCTTTGCCGTTACCTTTAACTGAAATTGAAACCTTAGTGCCTAGAGTCAAAGAAGTTAAATCTGCTCAGGAAACTCCTGAAAGCTCACTGGCTGGAAGTCCCGATACTGAATCTCCAGTGCTAGTGAATGATTATGTATGTATCATTTATGCTTCCATATACTTTTGCTTTTCATTTCTATGCATATTTCATGTTCAGATTAACATTTTCAGCATGTAAACTAAACTCCACTTTGTGTTTAGGTTTAGAACCTATCAAAACATTTTTATTTTAAATTAATTTGGGGCTGGCCAAATAGCTCAGCAGATTAAAGTGCCCGCAAGCAGGCTCAGGGTCCTGGGGTTTGATCCCCAGGCCTGTGTTGCTGGCCCCACCCACAGGACCCACAAAGATGGCAATTGAGACTGGGCGTGGTAGCATGCGCCTGTAATCCCAGCTGTTGGGAGGCTGTAAACAGATGGATCACTACAAGTCCAGTCTAATAGTGAGACCCTGAACAACCTGTAGATCCTTCCCTAAAACACAAAAAAATAGATTACTTAATTTTACTTAATTTACTAACTTAATTTTAACAAAAGAGTAATAGTGAATTAGGACAACTATCTCAAAATTGTAGAACTGTTCCATTTTATAACTCTGTAACTTGGATAGTTGATAGAAAAGTCATACTTTTAAAAATTAGAAGCGAGAAACGGGGGAAGAAATGGATCAAGTTTAAGAAAAACACAGTTTGAGCTGGGTGTGGTGGCACACACCTGTAATCCCAGCCCTAGGCAGACTGAGGCAGGAGGATCATTGTGAATTTGAGATCAGCCTGGGCTACAAAGTAAGCCCAAGGACAGCCAGAACTGTGTAGTGAGACCCTATCTCAAAAAGAAAAAAAAAAAAAAAAAGAAAGAAAGAAAAACACAGTTTGATGTTACTACAGAAGTGAATTACTACATTCACAGCTCATGTTTATAACTGCTCAGAGTTGAAAAGTTTGTAAATGTTTACATATATTCTTCTGGATATATAGTTCAGGTATATTTTATAAATATCAAAAAATAAGAGTTGCTTTCTAGTTACTTAAGCCTGTCTTCTGTGAACTGGCTTTTTTTGTTGTTTTTAAATAAAATGGGGACCAAAACTCCCAGCGGTGTGCTCTCATAGCTGCTGACAGTTACCCCTTCTTGGGAACTCCAGATTTCTGAGTTACCCAGGTGTAAGTATGAAGAAAATAAAACATGATGGAATTACTCATACATATTTACTTGTGACTAGGTCTTGGCATGGATAACGTAGATCCAGAGATGAAATGCACTGTAAAATTAAAATACAATTTATCTTACAGGAAGCAGAATCTGGTAACATAAGTCAGAAGTCTGATGAAGAAGACTTTGTGAAAGTTGAAGATTTACCACTTAAACTGACAATATATTCAGAGGTATGTGGCTCTCTGTGATTAAACTTGTCTTTCCGTATAATAGATACTATTTAAGTAAATAAGTTAAGCTTTAAATTTTTATTCTAAAGGCAGATCTTAGGAGGAAAATGGTAGAAGAACAGAAAAACCATTTATCTGGTGAAATATGTGAAATGCAGACTGAAGAATTAGCTGGAAATTCTCAGACTTTAAAAGCACCTGGTAAGAATTACCAATTTTAATTTTATACTGAAAAGTATCTAATCATGCATGATTCTATCATTTTGGCTTATTTTTCAAATGTACTACCCTGGGAAATTTAAGCTTAATCTTAAAAAAGAGTCATTCTGGAAAAATATTTCAGCTGCTTAACTTATTGACACTAATTTAATGACATATGGTTAACTTTGCATTTTTAATTTCTTTATAGTTTTAGCAGGGCAATATATCACGTACCTGTGTATGGTTTAAGAAAGAAGGATACAAAAGAATTAAGCCAGTCAGGGTGGCACAGTCCTGTAATCCTAGCACTCTTGAGAGGCTGAGGCAGGAGGATAGCAGCCTGGGAGACATAGGGAGAGCCTGTCTCAAAATTTAAAATAAGTAAGTAAATAAAAAGAATAGAAGAGGTAGCTCAGTGCAATGACTCTAAATTAAATCTTTTTTTGTGGTTTGGTCCTTTTGAGGTGGCATCTGACTGCAGTTCAGGTTGGCCTGGAGCTCGCTTTGTAGCTCAGGCTGGTCTCAAACTCACAGCAATCCTCTTGCCTCAGCCTCCCCAGTGCTAGAATTCATGTCCAATTGATTTAATCTTAAGTACCACAAAAAGAAAAGTTAATGATAAACAATAAGAACCTATTTCTTTTCATTATTGGTTATTATTTCTTTTAGAGAAAGCTATAATTCCGGTACAATTTTTTTCTGTTTCAAAATCAAATATTTCTCATGTTTCTTGAATTTAGACCTGTATATTCATATTGAGTTTTTCTATTTTATTTTTAGCATTACCCTTCCTCTTTTGTGACTATAATAAATTTTATGTAGTTTTCTTGAGGTTGATGCTAAATAAATACCATCCATCAGAGCCAAGTGATGATCCCACATTTCCTTCTCTGTGGGTAGAGTAGCACAACTGTGAGCTGCTCAGAGAGTGTCTCTTGCATCAGAATCAAAGAGTTTTCTGTTTTCCCCCAATCAGCTCATTTGGTTAATGTCTCACATATGGCTCTAATTTTTTTTCTTTCTTTTCCCCCTTTAGTTTTTCTGATGAGACTGAGAGAAGGGTAGGCCATTCAAATATCAAGCCTTTGGGTAGGACCCCAGTTTTCAGCTCAGTTCTGCATATTTCAGTACATTGAGTATGTCCAACTGCAGTCTCTCCTCTTGTTCCAGGCTGGGTCTCCCTGTATTCTTTTCTGCTATGCCCCATCTGTTTTGGACTTTGATTATTTTTTGTTGGTACCTCGTATTTTCTCACAACCTCTCTTCTTTTGTTGGTCTGTTGGTCTATATTTAACTTTTTGAATAGTAGTTTTATTTTTTTCTAGTGTGGTATTTTTGTTTGTTTTTTGAGGCAGGAAGTATCTGTGTAGTCTGCCATATAATAAAAGAAATTCTCCTTTTTTGTGTATTACCAGGAAACTTGAGATACATTAGGATTGCTATTTTAGTAATCCTTTATTACAAAGAAAGACTTTAATGGATGAGTACAATGTTAAAAGTCAATTTTAGTAAGTAGTTGTAATTCAGTAAATGATTTACAAAAAGTAATATTCTGTTTTTCAGAAACAGTGGGAGCCCAGAGTGTATGAGATATCTTCGGAGCTTCTTCTGATTCTCTCTTTACATAGTCAGTGCATACAGGAAAATGATTCTAAATAAACACCTGTTTTGATCTGTATAAAAATGTAAATTAGTTTGACACTGCATTTTTGATAGATGTGCTAATTTCTGCCCATGGCAGTTTATACGTTAGAAACTGAATTCTGGACAGATTTGAGCCTGGATACACTGTGGGGTTCTTGGTTTTTTTTTTCCTTTTATTTTTTTCTTTTGTGTTTAGATTTTTTTTTTTCTCATTGTGATGTTTGGTAATGTTAAACTTAAAATACAGTCTTAAATAAAGTTTGAACTTAACTGTATCTTTCTTTGGAAATTATGGTGGATTCAATATAGCAAATTGCTATTCTGTATTATTTTAGGCAACTCAAAGCAGTGGTCAGAAATTAAATATTTATTATAGAGCCCAGCCGTAGCCCTATCTTCCAAATAATGCCAGTGTTGCTGCTACTGAGTCCAATGTTCTTGTAGGTACCTGCAGGTCCTGTACCTGTATAAGAATAGGGCAGGACTGGGCATGTTGATCACTGGTAGTACACTTGCCAAATATGCACAAGGCCTTGGGTTAGATCTCTACAATCACCCCCCCCCCATGCAGGTGATAAAGATAGTCAAGGTACCCATGAAGTTAGCAGAATATTTGGTAATAATCTGTATTTAAAAATGCATAAGTTTAGAACATAAGTCATCAACACCTAGAACATATACAGTTGTCTATTAAATGAGTGTTTTCTAGATTTGCAAATCCTGTGTTGCCTCCATTTAAAAATTTAAAAATATGATCAGGGAATGTGTCTGCAGAGAAAAGTAACATTTTGATTAATTTTAAATGAAAGACCAGACTTTTAAAGTAAGAATAAGTAGATTTAAATTATGTAACAACATAAAGATTCTGTATGCCTTTGGACAAACTTGCCTTTTAAATGGTAGCTTCAAACCAAAGTCTAACCTTTGATTCTGTGTGTAGTAAGAGAGAAGCAGGTTCACAGAAGAAGTATTGAAGTACTGAATAAAGATAATCTTATGTGACTTAACTAAGTAAACCAACTTTTAAAAGGCGATTTACTGTTTTATTCCATTAATACCGTAGACCCAGTTAAGCCTGACAGAGGCAGTTAACAATAAGTCATTCTTACAGATGCCACCTTGAATGAAATGTGAAGACTATGAAGTATTAGATCTGAGTTCCAAAGTATCTTTTAAATTGAGAAACACTTTACTCAGATATCCCATATGTAAAAAACTTGATGTTCTTTTAAAATTGTAACCTGTGTGATACTTTAAATAACATAAACTGTAATCAAGAAATATTAAATGATTTCCCTATGAAAAAATTTACTGTATTGCTACTTACTTTAAATTAACATAAGTCAGGGCCAGATAGCACTCGGGAGGCTGAGGCAGGAGGATTGCTTCAATTTTAGGGCCAGCCTAGGCTGTATAGTGAATTCAGGGCAAACCTGAGCTACATACTGATACTCTTAATAAAAGACCCTTAATAAAACCCATTCAGAAAACTTCCAGTCTGAAGTGAGTTCTTACCTAGTTGAACTGACTTAGTTGTACTGTATATATAGAGATATACATATAGATATATATACTGTATATATACTCAGGCTCTGTATTTTCTAGACTCTTAAATAGGAAGAGGGGAAAACTATTTGGTACGTTAAAACCAAAACCTTGCCTATTGTAACTGTCTTTCCCTGCATGCATATTAAGGAGACAGTGGGAAAATTTTGTTTAATACCTTAGTTATTACCATGGTACCTAAAAGCCTCATTAAACTGGCTTATTTGACTTACGTTATAGTTACTGTCTAATTATTACCATGGTACCAAGAGCTTCATTAAATTTTCTAGTCTGTTGTTTTCCTACTTTAATAGATAATTTAGTTTTAGCTAGGGCTTGAGAGCAGGTTACTTGTTCAGTGTTTTTCCTAGTAACTGTTTCTAAAGAATTAGACATTAAATATTCCTATTTGTCTTAATTGTTAAGTTAAAAATTTGGCTTGAGGTAGAGGGAAAAAATGTCAAAGTAAGTGAGAAAGAACACTGCACAGGTTGAGTTAGCTAGACTGGTGATACCCTTTGTATTTTGTAACATTCAGTTGGGTAAATGCTTTTTCACTGTTAATAAATGTCTATTCTACATACAACCCAGAATTGTATTTTATTTAAATTGATATGCTTTAGATTTTATTTTAGAATTGTGGCTTTATTTTACATGCTTAGTCTTTTAAAAAAAGTCTGCACATGAAAAGTAATGACATTTTTTCTAACCAGAAGGATTTATTCAGCTTATGGTAATTTATCTTACAGTGGATAGATGCTTTGTCATTACTTGGTTATGTTTATTTTATGCAAATGGTGGATGGGATATAGTCAGGAAGCTGCACAAGAAAATGAAAATGAGCCTTGGGAGAAAGTTTATTGTGTTCTCAGGTTCTAGCAAGCTTGTCTCCTGCTGCCACATTAGGGTTATAGGAAAAGCACATTTGGTCAAGAGGCAGAAAACATGAGCCCCTCTAGAGTCTTTATGGAAGTTTCTTAGGGGAAGGCAGGGTAGAGTGAACAGTTTAGCTTTGGCTATTACTGATAAATGTGGAGGAGCTGGGCTGGAATGATGGTCTCTACTGCTTGGGATAATATAAAATAGCAAAAACACTGGCTTGCACAGGACTTAAAGGTGATAGGACTGTATGTAAAGGATTGGTTGGCTTGTATATGAAAGCCATCTGCTTCTGGCCTAACCGTTTGATAATCTCTAAGAAAGAACTAGAATGCCAGGGATACAGCTCATTGGCATAACCCCTGCCTGATGATAACACAGGTCCTGGGGTTCAGTTTGCGGTACCAAAAAAAAAAAAAAAAAAAAAAAAAGCTTTTGGGGGTGATCTCCCTGCTAAGCAAGTTTTTTTTTTTTTTTTTTTTTTTTTTTTTTTTTTTTTTTTTTTTTCCGGAACCAGGGATTGAACTCAGGCCCTTGCGCTTGCCAGGGAAGCGCTTATTCCACTGAGCCATCTCCCTGGCCCCTCTAAGCAAGTGTTTTTAAGATGTCAAAGTATAAAATACAGAAAATAGCATGATTAATACTCCAAATAGTTTACTTGTTCCTTGTCCAGGTTACTTTAATGAACAGTTTCCAACTGTCACAGCAACAGTGGCTCTGGATTTCACTTACTTCACCATGTAAATAAAAGATTGCCCAGTCACCTGGACTGGAAGAGCCAGCATTTCCAGTTGTAGTGGGTGTGCAACTCTGATTGTTTCTTTAAAATTCTCTGTCTTTACATGTCTGTCAACCACTTCTGATTTCATCCCAGGTAAAACAAAAGCATCTGTCAAGCTCTACACCAAAGTAATTTTCTAGTTTGACCTGATTTTTCATTTTCCCCATTATTGACTTAATTCTCATCAAACTGACCTCGTTTCTGTTCATACATTTGTGGCACCTTCTTCTATAAAGCCTTCACATTTTTTTGTTTCTTCTACCTACATAGAAGATTCTCTCCGCTGATACTGGTGTATTTTTAGACATGTAAGAGTATCTTCTTTATTGTATCCACCCTGAAATTTCATGGGCTGGGGATGTGGCTCAGTGGTACACTGCTTGGCTAGTATGGGTTTGATCCAAAATAAACCACTCCCCACAATTTATTTGTATCCTCTTTTATTCGTGTTATAGCTAGCTTATCTACAATTAACACTATGTACTTGTCTAAGAGAAACAAGAGGCTGAAAGAAAAACAGTTAACACTCATTGATACTGTCATGTTAATGGCATGTAAGGAAATTCCTGGAGACCTACACTGTGGGAAAAATGAGATTTAATTTCATCTAGGTACAGGCAGGCTGAAAGATTGGGTATCAGCAAATGCCTAGAGAAGAGGCTAAGTATAGATAGGAATTAGGGTTGTAGTGTGAAGTGATTGGATGGAAAGTTTGAGGTCAAAGCTGCAAGGACAATCAGTATATAAAGTGCATATAAAGTTGGCTTTTCCAGCACCAGGGAAATTGCTAGTCCAGTCCAAAATTCTTTATGGCCTTCACTTGTTTGCTGAAGACAGCAGGGCTTCTTGTTTGTAGAAGATATTAGGTTTATTGGGAAGGTCTGTCTTAAACCAGGCATGAAAAGTTATGTTGAAGGAAGACCGAGAAGATTACAGGTTCTGGGAAGTCAGTGTGGAAAGTATTTCACAGAAAGGGATGCAGTGTACGAATTAAGGATTGAAAGTTGACCTCTGGGACTTAGCAGTATGTTAGTCACTAATCTCACAGGAGTAGTTCTGTAACATTAGGGTTAGAACATGACTAGAATAGTTTTAACTGGTTTTAAGAGAGAACTGAACTAGTTGTTGTTGCATATTCCTGTAATCCCCAGTTTAGGCTGAGGCAGGAGATTGGAAAGTTCAAAGCCAGCATAGGCAATTAAGACTGCGTTTCAAAATAAACACGAAGGGGGCTGGGGAGATAGCTCAGTTGAATAAGTGCTCACCTGGCAAGCCCAAGGGTCTGAGTTCAATCCCCAGGTCCGCAAAAAAATAAACATGAAGGATCGAGGATGTAGCTCAACAGTAGAATGCCCCTGTGTTTCACCCCAAGCATTGCCCCCATCCCACAAAAGAGGAGAATTCTAAGTGAATGAAAAAGTCTTGCTAATTTGTTGTATCATGCATATAACACCTCACTGTCAGAGAACAATATTTAAAAGGAAGAATGATAGGTTGGTTTTACTCATTAGTGAAATGAATTTGATAGTGTTTAAAAATATTTGGGTTAAATTTATCCTATTTATCTGAACAGGATTGCTACCAGAGTAATTAATGGGATTCATAACAACATGTGTTTTATGGGGTTCTTTCCTCTTTTTGAGACAAGTCTTACGGCTTTCTGGCTGGCCTTGAACTCGCTGTGTAGCTCAGGTCAGCCTTGAATTATGTCAGTTATCCTGTCAGCCTCTCAAGTGCTGCGATTACAGGTGTGCATCACCACAGCCAGCGATAATATATTGAAAGAGAAAAACTGTATGATTATTTCAATTTTGTTTAAATGACTATAGAAGAACTTTGAGAAATGATTTCTTTGAAAATTTGCTATCAACCTTATTTGGTGAAAAATGAGGCAGTCTCGGGGCTGGGGAGATGGCTCAGTGGAATAAGCGCTTCCCTGGCAAGCGCAAGGACCTGAGTTCAATCCCTGGTTCCACAAAAAAAAAAAAAAAAAAAGAAGAAGTCTCTTTTTAAAGACAAGAAGAGAAAGTTGATGCTCATAATTATAATTTCTTTTCCATAGTGTATAATACCAGTATTGTAAAACACAAAAATATGTAAGAAATGGAAAGGAAGAGATAAAATTGCCAGTACTCATAGAAATTTTGCAAACAACACATCATTTAAGTTTTTGAAATGCTTAGCTTTTTTTTTCTGATAAAGGGTCTATATAGTTCAGGCTATTTTATACATTAGGTAATTGAAATTAGTGTTAAAATATTTGAAATAATTAAAAATATAAGGGACTAAATCTCAATAAAAAATAATTAGCTTTCTTGAAAGTCATTAAAGATCTTAATAAATGGATATTCAGTGTCTGGTTTGGCTTGGTTTTGTTTTGTTTCGTTTTTTGAGACAGGGTTACACTACATAGTTCAGGCTGGCCTTGGACTCCCCAGTGCTGGGGTTGCAACGTCTGCCACCATATCTAGTCTTAAGTGCTTTTGATGATATAACTCAATGAAGACTTTAGCTATTCTCATGAAGTTAGCAAATACACGTCTTTTAAAAATCAGTACAGGGGGCCGGGGAGATGGCTCAGTGGAATAAGCACTTCCTTGGCAAGTGCAACAAGGGCCTGAGTTCAATCCCCGGTTCCACCAAAAAAAAAAAAAAAATCAGTACAGTAGGATTGGGCATGGGGGCGCATGCCTATAATCCCAGCACTGGAAAGGCTGAAGCAAGAGTATCTCTGCAAGTTCAAAGCCAGTCTGGGCTACAAATTGAGCCTGAACTGCATAGTGATACTGTGTCTCAAAAAGAAAAAAAAAAAAAAAATACAATTGCAGTGTTAAAAAAAAATTGTAAGATATTCATTGACAGTTGCTTGACAATAAAATCATGGTAAACAGTAGGAAGATTTTCAAAAGGCTCTGGTTAAGGAATAACAACTAACTTCCTGTGATGATATTTTAGTGGGAAGAATCCACAAGTCATTGCAACATTGCCTTTGATATTTCTAATTCTTTTTATTTGCCTGCTTGGTGATAGTGCTTATGGTGGTATTGACAAGTAGTGAAGAGGAGCTACTAACAGAAGTTACATACCCTGTGAAGGATTGAGATCCAATAGTCAGCCACTTCGGGGTAGATGCTGTGCTCCTCCCTGTTGACTGATAGAAACCAGTGTACACCTGTATATGCTTGAGGAATGTGCCATGGCCCCCCACAAGCCAGCCTCACAGTCAGTTGCTGTTGTCCTGCTCTGCTGTTACTACTGCTTAATATCCCCAACTCCCAAAGTGGAGAATCACAAAGAAAAGGGAAGACACAAAACCAGAAATACAATCTGCAGTCTTTATTTACTTGCAGCCAAATAACACTTGCATTCTTAATGTTTTCATGGATATCTTTGAATTTAGCCCAAAGCCAGTGCTGGCTCTTGTGAGGAAAGCCAAATGGACTTTTCTAGCACAAAAATGAAATCAGAGACAAAGTCATTCTTTCCTGGTCCTAATAACTACGGAGACCAGCCTTAAACCTCTAGATGGACCAGTCCTGGCCTGGGGCAATGACTTAGTACTCTTGGAGGACAGTAGCTTCTCCCTTGGACACAGCAATCGCCAGTTTAAAAGGGCCTGTTTGTGGCACAGTAAAAGGAAACAGGAAGGAAAGAGAAGATTCTTTAATATTTTTTGATCTATGAAAATAGATACTTTGCCTTTTCTTTTTACTCAGTGTAGCAGAACAAAGCAGACTATTATATTGTGGAATATACTCCCAAAGTATATTTTAACACTTCTAATGCAGGGTAATTGTCATGTAATCCACTACTTACTTAAGTGTATAATTTGCTAAGTTGTGACACCATCTCTACAATCAGTATATCATCACTCCAAATTTTCTGATGTCTCTTATAATCTCTATATCCCATCGTTCTGCACCCCATGTCAGGGTGAATAGTGATTTGCTGTCACAATAGATTAGTTAGCATTTTCAAGAATTTTGTATAAATGTAACATACAAGAAGTACTTTTTAAAATTTGGCTTTTCTCAAACATTTTGTTTTAGATTCATCTCTCAGTACTTCATTCGCTTGTTAAGCTATTGGATGGACACATCAATTTGTTTAATACCTTTAATGCAGTATAATGGAATGCAGGGGAAGATATAGCCTAGTAGCATGGCTGTATCTTCTGCTAAGGGCATACTTATAAGAAACTTGCAGTCTTGTTTGCCAAAGTACTGTATTACTCTAGCGTTATTATAAATGGAAAGTTTTGCTTAGAAAATACTTTCCTACCCGTGTCAAGTGTTTCTGTAGGTTGTCTCTTCACTCTACTCATCCTTTTGCTATACAGAAGCTTTCTTAGTCTGATATAATCCCATTTGTTGATTTTTACTATTTTTTGCACCATTGAGGTTTTGTTTAGAAAAGTTTCCTATTCCTATGTCATCAAATGTCTTAACTGTTTTGTCTTGCAGAAGGTTCAATGTTTCTGTCTTAATGTTTGATATTTATCCATTTTGATTTAATTTAGTATATGGTAAGAGACAAGGGTCCAGTTTCATTCTTCTGCAAACAGATAACAAGTTTTCCCAACACCATTTGTTAGACAGTAAACTAGGGAAATTATTAGCCTTATGTTTCCCATCTTTCAAATGTCACCTACCTGATTCTTTAAAAATATCTTTAATTCATGTGTTTTATCAGATTCCCTTTGTTAAGTGGAGAGGTGAAGATGTTGTTTCATCTTGGTTGGCAGCATAAGCTGTGGTGACATTTTTCTACCAATATATGTTTTCGTTGAAGGAATATATGGGAATTTGTCAAATGCATTTCTTCATCAAATTGCAGGAAGGAGGGAAATTAAGGAGGGTGCTTTGGGTGGTTTGCACCTAGGATAACATGATAACTAAATCATTGGAAGGCAAAGCGGAACACCACATGGAGAATCATTCAGAGAACATAAGTCTTGCCCTTATGTATGACACTTGTTGCTTCAGACTGGTTTCGCCTCCAAACTGTAGCGTCAGAGATGGCATTGCAGCGCACAGCACAATCTTTTTCTTAGTCCTGTGCTGGAGTAGTCTCAAAGCCTTCTGGAATTCAGCTCAGCAACCAGACAGGGTGACTGTTAAGTTAGGTTATATTTTAAAAATGTTTCACAGGATGGTAATTATAGCTCTCTGGACACATCTGTTGACCTCTCTACCCATGGGTCCCTGAAAGCACTTTATAACTTCTAATTCCCCAAAGTGGTCCTATTTCACATTTCCATACTTCATACATACTGTTTGTCAGTCAAGCCATGTTTTTCCTTTACCAAATTCCTCCTATTCTCTTCTTCTTCCACCCCTTTTTCTCTGTCCTTCCTCCCCTCATACTGGGTATTAAACCAGGGCCTTCACATGGCTACATCCCCAGTCCCACCCCCTTTTGTTTCTTACTTTGAGACAGGGTTTTGCCGAGTTGCTAAGCCTGGGCTTGAATTTGTGATCCTCTTGCATCAGCCTCCCAGAGTACTTGGGTCACAGGCCCTGGCTACCATGCCCAACTCTAAAACTCCTACTTATTCTTTAAAACTTCATCCTTTTCTATGCCTGATTACAGTTTCTTGTTGCTAGGCTGACTGTACCATTTCCTGTCCTGACCAGCCACACTGGCTGATTTAGTCTCCTACCTGTACTCCTGAGCTCTAAGGTCCTGGAAGAAAGACTGTGTCTTATCCAGTCTGCTACAGTGCCTAGCTGAGTAGGTTCTCCTTGAGTTTAACATGAAAGGCTTGGTTAGTGGCTGTGAATCTTTCAAATCACAGAATCTTTTCAGATTACCAGATGTAAAACATCACCATAGAGTTCCTTCCCTGTGCATTCGCATTGGTCAGGCACTTGTATGTTCGTACTCATCATGGGCCCTCTACTAGATTAGAGTTGTCTGTCTTTTAGCCCTATCTGGAATAATACTGTAAGGTGCTCCAGGGAATCCATGAAAATTAACCT
Organism: Octodon degus; assembly: GCF_000260255.1. Taxonomy (NCBI): domain Eukaryota; kingdom Metazoa; phylum Chordata; class Mammalia; order Rodentia; family Octodontidae; genus Octodon; species Octodon degus. The sequence continues at coordinate 1,366,186 of NW_004524664.1, read as the reverse complement.
GACAATGGAAATATGCAAACACTTGCACTCTGACTCTTGCACATTGTATAGCTTCATTAGATTTGGTAATGTTCATGCTCCCAGGGAGTGTACTCTCCTGTTGGTGAAAGTGTACACTGACTCAGGCACTTTGGAAGGTGCTTTCAGTAGTATCCAATCACATCTAACCACATCTACTCCGTGTACGTACTGCCTAGTCTGTTTTTCATAGACACACAAAAAGATGTTCCCCACAGCATTACTTATAATTCCAAAACTGTGAAAACAAAGTAAATGTCCATCAATGTACTTTAGGATCCTTCAGAACATTTAAAAAAAAGTGATGAAGGTGGGTTTCAACCCCAGTATTGGGGCTACATGGAGTTGTAACCTTCAACACAGACCAGTGATTTTTTTTATTTGATATCTTTTTATATTAATTTTATTGAGAAAAATAGCAGTGAGACAGTTTCAAAACAGGTTTACAACAGTTATAATAATACACTGCACATTGTCTAGGAATAGTAGTTATTCATAGTACAAGATGCAGACATGATATCTAAACACCATTAGTTCAAAGCTTTCTTATTGAACTAAGAGAAAGCTGTAGATGTATGTATGCTATTTTGTATATACAGACACTTATTTTTTATTACAAAATGGACCTTCATTTATATCCTTTTTTACTTTTATCAGAGATGGGTATTCCATTGCCATTCATATATTATAGTTCCATGAATTCAGCAAAGTAATCCAATATAGTCCAGTAGTCTATAATAGTAGTGGGTTATCCGCATGAATGGCAATGTCAGAGGTTGTTGACTTGAGCCTTTTACAGCCCAGCATATTAATATGGTTTTTTATACCTCATTTTTATCTTTTCTGCTGGATGGTTAAGACCAAGATAAAGCAAGACCTATATAACAAAAAATGTAATATTTATCTCTGACAAGGTCAGTCAGATCCCCTCAGGATTTACCCTGTAACCCTGTACTGCAGTTTATAGATCCTTTGTCAGTGTCAGCCATGTGGATGAGTCACCATTGCTTGACCAATTTGCTCCCTGTGAAAGTCTGAGAGAATGTTTTCTCTCCATGTGACTCTCCTTAGGCACACTCTACATCGTTGATCACTTTCCTCTGTGGCCCCATAATCTTGATCAGAAATATTAGGATACCACTAAGTTACAGAATCAGACCAGTGATTTTTAAGTTACTATACCTGATAACACAAAGCAGCTGGGAGTAGCTTTAAAAAATGACTAAAGTAGAGGACCAGGGAGATGGCTCAGTGGAATAAGTGCTTCCCTGGCAAGCACAAGGGCCTGAGTTTGATCCCCGGTTCCGCCAAAAAAAAAAAGACTAAAGTAAACCTGATACGAACAATGTAGTCTTTGTGACTATAAATCAAACAAAACAAAGCCTTTTTATTTTGCAGTACATAGGTCACATAACTTTGTGTATTTCCTTTAATATATGGTACTGGGAGTGAACTCAGGACCTTCACACTGAGATACATGCCCAGCTGTTTTTTAAAATTTTGAGACAGGGCTGGCTGGAACTTGCTATCTTCCTGGCTCAACCTCCCAGCACCCTGAGATTGCAGGTATGTGCAATCACCTGAGGTCTTAATGAACTGTTTTGTTTTTGTTTTTTTAATTTTTTTTTTTTTTTTTGCAGAACCCGGGATTGAACTCAGGCCCTTGTGTTTGCCAGGGAAGCACTTACTCCACTGAGCTATCTTCCAAGCCCCTTAGTGAACTGTTAAAATTGCCATCAAATATCACTGCAATATCTAAACCAAATATGAAAAGATAACATTCCTTTTAAATAAATTTATTAACATTCCTTATTAAAAACTTGCAACTTCTAGTTTTCAGGTGCTTGAACTCTATGTTAACATATTCTGTAAAATACTGTTTGTTGTCTATAGTTCTCAGAGTTCTAAATTCATTTTAATTAGGTGTCTTTTCTCCTTTCAGAGAGATAAAATACCCAATACCCGAAGTTTTCAAAAAAAAAAAAAAAAGGAAAGTTTTTAGAGGTTTTAGTTCATAATTGGCTGGCTCCAAGGTGGGGTAGATGGCAGGCATTAGAGTTAAGAAGCACTTCATGGCGGGCAGAAGGTAGCAAAGCAAGCAAAGGACCTTGACAGAGTCTGCGGGCACCCTTTATCTTATCCGTGAATCAGTCTCAGCATCACACACTATAGAGCCAACCACCTCTCGCCCCCTGAGACTTCAGGGGGACATCTAGACACAAACAATAACATGATCAAGGGGATAATTCTCATGAGGGCTCAGAATGAAAAGAGAACCATAGTCACAGTTGGGGGCTTTTCAGAGGTAGCTGGATCTAGAATTTATGATGCTAAGATCAAGGATAATGGGATTAAAGTGAGTGCTACCTGCCCTAAGTAGCCTACAAAGGATGTAAGGGATGGAAAGAGCTGTGGTTGTCCCTTGCTTGCTTTTTGTCTTGCTGCCTTCTGACCACCATGCAGTTTGTCCTCTGTGATGTCTGTCTGCCATGTCACCCTGCAAGACCTTGTCTCAGAAAAACAAAACAGTCTTACTGCATTTGACAGTATGGTCCAATATACTTGAGTATGTGCGTGAAAAACAAGCTGGTACTCTGGCAAGCGCAAGGGCCTGAGTTCAATCCCTGGTTTCACAAAAAAAAAAAACAAAAAAAACAAGCTGGTACTGGCAACAGATGTCCTTGGTCAGTGCTGCTCGGCAGCAGAGTTCGTTCACCAGTGCACCTCCCCATACAGGCATGGCTTTGCAGTTTATCATGACATTATGAAGCAAAGTGATGCAGTCTCATTATTATCTATAGTGTGAGAAGGGCTACAGTTGTTTAGGGCACTGGACTACTATGGAGCATAACATGAATTTATCATGTTTTCCTAGGATTCATATATAGTTTGCATTGAACTCAGGTACTTTTTAAAAAATTCTGTCATTCTCTGTGTATGTAAATCATATTTACAAATACGTTTTACTTACATATATAACATGCACATGTAACATGTATTTTATGCACTTATAAAAATAAAACTTGCTGCTATTGGTCTGCTGCAGAACATTTTGGAGGTATCCAAGCAAGCTGCCTGACTGCTCTAGCAGTGCATGCGCTCTGCCTGATACAGCATATGAAAATTTTGACTGGCTTCACCCATGTGTCTGTATGACTAACACTCCAGTGTACGTTGGATGGGTGTTGGCTGCTGCTGAACTGCATTCACTTGAGGTATGGTTTAAATGTAGATTCTTAAAGGATCCTTTGAGAAGACTGGTGTTAAACCCTCCATTTACAGAGGCAGACATGGACTCCCAAGGAAGTGCAGTGACTTGTGCCAGTCACTTAACAGGTGGGGAATCAGAAGTTCCGATGTTTTCTACCTGTGTGCCACGGTGCAGACTGAAAAGGACTGTGTGTACCACATACTGGAATAAGCTAAAGGGGACATGGTGGTTCCACTTTCTTTACATCAAATAATTCTAAAATGTATAAATTATAAACAAAATCTATCAGAAAAAGTACATGTAAAAGTAGACTTTTAACATATAATTGTACATTTTATATTTGAAACTGCTACATACAATTTGGGGGTGGCTCTCACTTGGTAGTCCAGGCTGACCTTGAACTCCATTATGTAGTCCAGGTCAGCCTCAAACTCACTGCAGTCCTCCTGCCTCAGCATCTGAGTACTGCAGTTATAGGTGTGCACCATCACACCCAGTTTTACATACAATTTATGACCAAGATTTTACAATGAACTCAATTAAAATACGATCAATTATGTGTGCATAAAAATATTACATATTTATTTGTGGTACTGGAGACTAAACCCAGGAACTTGTGAATGCTTTACCACTGAACCACAGCCCAAGCCCACATGATTTAAAGCAGTTTTTACAGCCATTTAAGAATTTAGATAAGCTTACATTTAGAAGACAAATAGCTTTCTTCTTTGATAATTATAGTAACGGTCCAATCAAATTTTTAAAATATTTCAAAACAGTGCCTTACTTTTCAGAAAGCACAGGCATGATTAAAGTCAAGGCCACCAATTCAGATGCCTACAACCTGACCTGTAAGCTATAAAGGTCCTGCCTACGGCGAGAAAGGGAGTCCACCAGGAGCCCACACTGCACCTGCACCTCTCACCCAGCCAGCAGGGATGCTTAATGTGCAGGGCTCTATGGTATCTGGAACATAAACTGTCTGATTGCACCACAGCCTCTTGTTGATGACAGCGATCAGGTCTGTGGCAAACCAGGTGCTAGGACATCTGCTTGGTCTTGCTCTACCTCTCCAGGGAGAAGCAGCTGAATGCTGTTACTGCAACCAGTGAGGATCAGGGTTACCAAGACAGATTTTCATTCTGGTATTAAAAATACGGAGGGCAGAGGTGAATGGGTAGGTATCTTTATGTGGATTTCAGATAGCCAAAACTTGGTTGGCACAGGCTCCTAGTCTGCAGGGCAGGTGATCTTCTGTACTAACTTGCTTTACACTTTGCACACTGTCCCCAACTGCAGCCTGCTGACACCCTGAGGAGATGCAGTCTACCCCATGCTTTTGAAGCCTCCCCTCAAAGGAGCCAGGTGCTACGTGGGTAGCCAGCCCAGGGCTTGCATGCCCAGGACCCTGCCCAGCTGCCCCAAAGGCTAAGGGATTAGTATTTCAAGACATACCTGGCAAACTGCTGTCAAGAGCCATGAAGGGTCTGAGATCTCACCCTGTTTGCAGGCTAACTCGCTGGCCTTAATGGATGTTGGTAGACTCCTGGGGCAGAGGCAAGGATTTTGTTACTGTGGGCACCCTAGGTGATATGAATTTCAAGTTTGTTGGAATTTGTTCCACTTTCCCCAACAAGGTTATACTGAACAGGCCAAGTGGATAGTGCACTGTACAATCTATATCATAGCTAAGGAATGCCAAGCTCAGGAAACATCCAGACATATAGGAGCTGTTCTGCTAGTCAGCCTATAAGCGAAGTGGGAAATAAAGTTACATGGAAAGACTGTCAGCTACACAAAAGCAGTAAAGACGGGTTTACATAAAGGAAGGCGTTTTCCATTATAGGGCCTGCCAGACATATCTGCTTGGTCTTGGCGGGTGTCCTGGGCAGATTTTTATTTTTTAAATTTTAAGTAAAACAGGACACTTCTTCCTTTGTGTAACTCATGCTTGTTTAACTGATGGTCTAGCAATGTAACAAGATGTTTAAATTCCTTTAGCAATCCATGATATCAACCAACCCTCCAATCAGAAAATGCCCAATCTATCTTTGTACCTCACTTGCCCTCTCGATAAAAGTCTCCAAACCCTGTGGGTGGGACTGACTGAGAGATCCTAGTCAAGCCCACTCGTGTAATAAACTGCCTCCTAAACCTTCTTGGCTTCTTTCTTTCTTCTTATGTTTGGTCTGTTCTCTGTACACAAGGAGACAATTGACTTTCATCAGGGAACACCTGATTGGCCAACCATCTTGAGAAGATAGTATGATAAAAGCGGTCACAAAACATGTGGAAATACCATGACAAATTGCTCAATGCGCACCAGTCTCCCAGTGGCACCTGGCTTGCAAACCCTAGTTTCTCAATATAAGAGGAAGGGAGTGCCCTACGGAAAAAGAAAGAACTAATTCTAGGCAAGCTGACAACTCTACACAAATAGCAGCCGCCAGTCTTCCCCTTTTGGGGCCTGAGGATGAGCCATGCCTCAATGCCAGCAATGGCCAGTGCCAGTGCACAGCAACAGAGTAGCCTAAGGCCTGCTGGCTACATTCACTATATTCAATGCTTAATAAAAACTTTCCCTCATATCCTGAAATTAAGTGATAACTGTCTGAGCTTTTCCACTTTGCAACTGAAGAAAATTTTAGAGCTGTCCGTATTTTTAATGGGTTGCCAAATGATAGCTAAAAAAGACAAGTCCTTTGACTCCACAAAAGCTGAGCACAATGTAGACTTGGAGTAGTAAAAAAAAAAAAAAAAAAGTAACTTGTTAGATGAATATATATCAGTTCCTGACCCCAAAATGTTTCCAATCCCTATGGAAACATAATTTATAGGGAACCAACAGACAGAGATACTAAAGTCATGGCATGCTCAGCATGATGTCTTGGGGTACTTTATGTTCAACTGGGGGAAGTCTCCTGTGGGAGGGCTACTTGTTGTCCTACTTATAAAGTCATGAAGGACAGTGTCATGATAAAAACAAGAGTTAGACCCAACAAGTCCCAGCTCCTATCACTGCTGTTAATTTCAAGAAATCATTTAACCATATTTTAATCACTAGCAAACAGAATTTCAAGCAGAATTGGAATTCTCTGTGAAAAATATGAAATGTACCTATCACAAAACCTGGTAAGTGATGAGTTCTGGATAAATAATAGCTATTACTGAGTTAAACTGTCTGGAAACACATGTGTGAAGGAATGTATATAGGATTCACTCCTACATTTAAAGTCATATTCCTAGACAGGCAAATTATAGCCCATTGTATGGATCCAACCTATACCTTAGTTCTGCTCAGTATTTATAAAAATACAATAATGCCCATGACTACTAAGTTTTGTCCTCTGAAAATTAAAATAGTAATGACTACTATTTTCAGGTCAGGGTCAAAAAACATTTTGGTTAAGATCTTACAGTCATCCCTGGATGTTCTAGATGTCTAGTTATACATAAGTACCTGTATAAACTTATATAAATATTGTACATACCATTTTAAAAACTGCTTTACAACTAAATGATAGGTTTTGACGGTGTTGCAGCACAGAAACAGGCAGAAGGAAAAAGGGAAAGGGGCTTCATTATGTTGGAGGACACGCAGAAAATTTGGGAAGATAAGGGATTCTCTGGATTGGAACAAAGGGAGGCTGAGGTTTTTGTGGCCTTTTGCCGGGGGTGGGCTCGAGGGGGAAATTTACATACACCCGAGGAGCTGATTGGTGCCTTCCCTGAGGTGACAGGAAAGGTGAAAGGAAACTGCACCCTGGGCTGAACTGAAGAAGAAGGGGGAAGGTGGTCTCTGGGAAGATGAGCTGTTGTTTTAAGGGCTTCAGCCATATTGGATGGCCACCATAATAATTCAGCAATTCATACCAGGGCCATAACCTATCACTAAATACTACCTAAAAACTTAATGACGAATCTAGTCTGGATCAGCAGTCACTTTTTTTTGGCAGTACTGGGGATTGAACTCAGGACCTTGCGCTTGCCAGGCAAGCACTTATTCTACTGAGCCATCTCCCCGGTCTAGCAGTCACTTCTTTATTCTCACCTGCCTCAAAGGTCTCTATTCAAAAAGACGTCAAGTTATAGCACTTGATGCCATAACAGGATGAAAATTTGAAATTGTTCTTGTTAATCTCATCCTATTTTAACACAAACCCTTTTGTAATTTTTCTTTCTTCTCTCAAACAATCCTGGAGATGCTATTACTGTGTGTAAGCTCCTGTTCGCTCTCTAGGGGAAAAGCTGCCCTTGGACACTTGCAAACTGTGCTGACACTACAGGATTATGGGTTGGCAAGTATTAGTCATGTCCAACTGTGAACATTTAGTCATATACTTAATAACCCATTACACAACACTTGTTATTTCCTTTAGATATTATGTTCAGCTTGTATTTCTTGATAATAACCCCTTGCCCTCAGAATGACATGTAAATACACACCTAGTCATTGTGTATAAGCTTTGCCAGATTAGTTTATTAAACATCACCATACAACTGAGATTATACAAATGAAGTGGCCACAGTCTTGCACAAATGCCATGTTCCAGTTAATTGTGAAAGTTACATTAACAAATTCTGTTAGTGGTTTTACAAATACTGATTTCTCAAAAATATTTTAATTACTAAAAGTTTAAAAAAAAATACATGTTGATCAGAAGGACAAACTAAAAACCTATGTATTAAACCAGTGACACTTGTGAAAATTTAAGTTAATTAGTTCACTTCCTATTTCCTTTTTCAAGTCTGAAGTTCATTCATCAGTGCACAGAATCTTGGGCTCAGTTTTGGTTGTTTTGTTTGGTACTGGGGGTTGAACGCAGGGCCTTTTTGAGACAGGGGCTTGTTGTGTCATTAATTTGTTGGGATGGGCTCAAAATTTTGATTCTCTTGCCTCAGTACCCCAGAGCACTGGGATTCCAGGCATGTGCCCCATACCCAACTTGGACTCAGGTTTTTTTTTTAATTTTGTAACTTCCTGGAATACTAGAAGGTAAAATAATTGTGAAAAGGGAAGTAGGTCCATTCTTATTATAAAAAACTGCCTCAGATATTATTTCATGAATCCCCAAAACTTTTACAGTTTCAAAGGTATTTGTAATGGCAGAAATACTGAATGTCTGTCTCATCCTCCCAGTCCAATGGAGTGAAATGATATTGCTGCCACTAACAGCAAAATGCAATGATATATCGATTCTCTTAGTAGTTAGAAGGAAAATTTTGCTACACAGAAAAATATACAACTATGTTAATAAAAGTGAAAAACTGAATAATGTGGACTACTTACATTAGCCACATGAGTTACTAGTTCAAACAAATGCCTGTAGAGAATCGATTTGAAATTCCATGGAGGTGGTTTAATTGTTAATCCCTATGCCCAAATGTCAAAGTGAAATGAATCTCAGCAAATCCTAGAAGACTGTTTTACTTCACTTAAAGAAGTAACCTGTAAATAAGAAAATCAATTGTTATGGTAAAAACAGTCTGCTATTAGTAAACACGCTGAGAAAGGCAAGGGTATCACTCAGAACCAGTCTCGAGTCCTTTGCCTGCAGAGAGAATCTGGACAGCTGCACTGGTCAGCCGCGCTGGACAAGGCGCTGTCGGGTCTTGGCGTATTCCGTGGGCCGATGTGTGCTCACCAGCCCATACAAGGGTCAGGGCAATCCCGAAGGTAAGCTTCATAGTGATTTTTTGTAACATCCATCAAGGCTGTAAATACAGTTAGCTGAAAGAAAAATTACTTTTACTTTGAGGATGTTTTACATTCGAAGATGTTCAGACATATTAGTATATCTGCCCCTGAAAAAAATCTACTATAAGAAATTACTTAATATTAAACAATATATTAAAACTACATAATATAGTATATATTATTATTAAACAAAGCAATCAATATCAATAAAAAGATTTTTCCTGGTCATACACATTAACAGATTACAGAAAATCTTTAGCTGTTTACAAGAACTTACTGCTGAGCAGCACACTGCTTTACCACCACAGTTTAAGATTCATTTAACCTCCTCTGTGTAGACATAACAGTCACACATAGCCTAATGATATACTAGGGCCATGGTGTATTTGGGTTTAATCCTAATTTTACTCTGTGATAAATAAGTGGGTTTTCGGTTGTAGTTTGGCTGTTCAATCTCTAAAAGGCTCACCATCTCTGCACTAGGTGTATACGCCATCTACCTTGGCTGTCCTTATCCTCAAGGCATTCCAAATACAAAGGGGAAACTGCAGGCACAAAGACTGCAAAGCGCACATGCAAGCTGACATGGGGGTCATGCAGACTGCACCAAACATGCCCAACAAGCTGGTGTGGGCAAAATGAGCGCTATGGGGGTGGTCAGTAAATGGAAGTGTCTTCATGGAGGAGCCGGGCTTGAGGACAAGAGGCTTTTTTTTTTTTCCTGGCAGAGGCAACAGAGTCATGTTGAATTTAGGGAGACAGAGGCCTGGCAACCAAGAAAAAGAAGAGATGGAATGAATGGGATAGCAAGGGAGTATATCTGGAACACACTAGAAACAAGATGACTGGGAAACTTTTCACATTTCTCATTATAGTATGGGGAAAGGATGTTTATCTCTTATCTTTGCAGTACCAGGGATTGAACTTGGAACCTTGTACTTGCCAGGCAGGCGCTTATGATGCTGAGCTATCTCCCTGGCCCAGGAAAGGATTTTTAAAAATGTAATAAAGCTCTGGAGAAACCCTAGTCCACCAAGACACAGAGCTCTGTCTGACTTAGTGCAGTACAGTTTGAGATTACTGCCAGGCAGGGAGAAGTCAGGAATGTGATGATGGAACTAATTTAAATGCCATGAAAGTAAAGAAAAAAAAATACTGATTTGGATATGAAGCCATAGTGATCAACAAGCTTACTGTATTTTATGATTTTAGCCACATAAAAAATATTTTTAAAAATTGGCCTTAAACTGCATGTAACTTTATGCTTAAACTGACCCAAGATAACAAGGGAAGATAAAACACAGGACCAAATTGTCTCCCTACAAGCACATATATGGTTAAGTATTTTTTAAATACCTTGTTGAGAACAGGTTTTGTTGACAGAATATCATACAAGGTTGCAAATGAAAGATTCTAAAAAACACAAAGAGTTCGGTTCAGTAAGTTAAATACAGATTTATCCACGGAAATGGCTCACGAGAAACCAAAACATTCTTCAATCAACCTGCCTAGAGGAATGTCCCTTGCAGTCACTGCTAGAAACAGATGTAACAGTTCTAACATATTCTTTCCCCTTTTAAACTCTTACCTATTTGTTATCTAACTTCATAGAACAGTATCCAGCATTAAGAGCAAGAAAACAAAAGTACTACAAAATTTTGCTCTTTAAGTTAAAACTCACTGAGGACATCTACAGACACTAAAGAATATGAGGTTTATAAATTTTTTTGAAAGCCAAAGAAAAAAAATATGGATATGAAGCCACAGTGATCAACTCCTGAACTAAGATAATCCCCAGTGGGAGTACCCTTACTGGAATTACAGCTTCCTTCTATAGGAGACAACGCAAATATACCTCCTGGGCTGTGCGCTTCAGACACGTCTGCGCAGGCGTTCTGCGATCATCAAGGAATAAGGGCTTTTTCCATCGGTCATAATTTGTCTGCACCATGTACCATCTGCCCTGCTTAGGGTCAAGTCTAGATACAGAAGGAAAGATTCCCTTAGGCTTCAGGCCTCCCACCCGCACATCCGTCAGTGTGGGCTTTAGTTTCTACTTACTTGCCTTTAAAAAGGTACTTACTCATATACATCCAAAGAGTCTTGTCTTTCTCGTGTAATCACACACCCCTCCCCAGACTGGTTACCTCCCAGAATGAAGTATGCTGGGGCCAACAATTTGGTCTTGACCAGTATATTCTTGGCTTCTTCATAGCTATATGGAAACATGAAAAAACATTTTTTTTGATGCCTTAAAATGGAAATAGTTCTTGTATTACTATGAAAACTAAGCAAAAATACTTTCACAAGGGTTTTTGTAAATCTTTTATTTGGTACACAGCTCAGAGTCAGAGTGATCCTCCAGTCTCAGCCTCCCTAGCACTGGGATTACAGGCATGTACCTCCATGCCCAGTTTTGGCGGCTGGCTTGGCTTGGGGCCAGCACAGCACATGATACCGAGGACTAAACCCAGGTCCTTGCGCTTGCCAGGCAGGCAGGCAGGCAGTTGCTTAGACCACCTGGCCCTGTGACCATTTTTAAAACAGAATGGTGAGGAATTTTAGAAGTTCTCTCTCAGCTGAAGAACATAACCACCTCCAGAGCTTAGGAGCCACTCTTACTGTCTGTACCTGTCATTCAACAACAGAAGGGGAAAGAATATTATAGTACATAAAACTTAGGGCAAAGACAGTAACTTCAGGAAAATGTGGGCTTTCAAAAACTGGAGTGGATTATTAAAGAAAACTAAGAATTTATCCCTTGGAAAGCACTAGAATCAGGCTCCACACTCATTTAGCCTATGTCCTTTAATTGGATGCAGTGTGAGCTGAAGGAAAAGGAGCTCTTATTAGGAGAGCTCTGTGCTACAGCAAAATGCAACTTCTGGGCTAATATGTGCCACTTAAATGAAGATTTTACTACATTATGCTGTGTGTGAGGATCATTTTTGTATGCCAAAATATTCACAGGAACCCTTCAGAGTATCAGTATCCCTGATATTTTTTAATAAATCATTTCCGGGGCTGGGGAGATGGCTCAGTGGAATAAGCGCTTCCCTGGCAAGCACAAGGGCCTGAGTTCGATCCCTGGTTCCGCAAAAAAAAAAAAAAAAGAAAAGAAAACATTTGGGCTGGAGAGATGGCTCAGTGGTCTAAAGCACCTATTTGGAACAAGCTTGGAAAAGCATAGGGACCACAGTTCGATCCCCCAGCACCACATGCCAGCCAGCCACGCCCCCTGGTGGGCTGAGCTGGCCACACACACACACACAATAAATAAATGTTAAAAAAAAATAATAATTCATTTCCTTGCTATAAGGACATACAAAATATGAGTAATTACACTTGGCATGGTAGCATACGCCTGTAATTCAGCACCTAGCAGGCTGAGACAGGAGGATCACTATAAGTTTAAGGCCAGCCTGGGTTACATAGTGTTCAAGGCCAACTGAGATACATAGTGAGACCCCGTCTCATATACAAAAACCAAAACAGAAAAAAAAATTAATTTCATGTGAGTGTCAAATGTTCACCTAAAAAATTCTGTATTTGTTCCTCAACAGATGTTAAACTGGGGGTTGGGAAATACATTCTTATTTTAATATAAGTAATTTAAACTAAATGTTTGAGGGCCAGGGAGATAGCTCAGTAGAATAAGTGCCTGCCTGGCAAGTGCAGGGTCTTGAGTTCAATCCCTGGTACCACAAAAATAAATAAATAAACAAACTAACTGTTTGATACTAAAGTAACTAATCACTTCACCTTGTACCATTTTCCAGAACTGATCTGGTGATAAACCCTATCCATGTGGCATCTTTCTTTCCCAAAATCCATTCTAGAAGACCTGGAAGAGATCAAACAGCAATGCCAGGACAATCAGAAAGTATCATTCCACCCTTTGAGAAATTCCCATTACACTTGTGAATACTACTTACCCACATAACCGCCATTCATGCTGAAACGTTCATTCAGTGTAAGACTAAATTTTCCCTGAAAAATAAACCATAAAACCAAATCATTGAGGTCAGACACTTCAACTGTCTTTTTAAGGTCCTATCTCTACATTATAATGGTAATATAAAGACCTGCATTAAGAACATAGAGAAGTTAAAAAAAACATGGCAGTATCACTTTCCTTGTCTTTTTTGAAACAGGGTCTTGCTATGCAGTTTGGACTGGTCTTGAACTCGCTATGTAGGGCTGAGAATACAGCTCAGTGGCACAGTGCCTGCCTGGCAAGCATGAGGTCATGAGTTCAATTACAAAAAAGAACAGTCAGGCTGGTCTTGAACTAGTGATCCTCCTGCCTCAGCCTCTAGAGTGCTGGGACAACAGGAATGCACCATCAAACCTGGCAATCACTTTATTTATTTTTCTAGTTCTCTTCATTTTATTTTATTTTTTTTCAAAGTTTTATTGATAAACAGCAATGAGACAGTTTCAAATCAAATCAGAAGTACAGTTTCAACAAATAATACACTGCATATATTCTTCTTAGTGGTTAATTGCTGTACAAGATGCGGACTTGTGATCCTACTT
>NW_004524664.1:1328489-1352250 GCF_000260255.1 Octodon degus | reverse complement strand
TTTCTGTGAAAGCCTGAGAGAGTGTCTTCTCCCCATGTGACTCTCCTTAGGCCCACTCTATGTCATCGATCACTTTCCTCTTTGGCCCCATAATCTTGGCAATCACTTTATATTAACCACTTTTCTTTGTTTTTCAGTTCAAAGCTTTTTCACATCTAGTATGTGAGTCAAAGTTAGGCAAGAAACGTTACTGGCTACATGTTTCGGACAGGAAATAGAAGAGCAGAGCAGGGAACTCACACCTGATTAGTCTGGGTAAGCAGGAGACCCAGGCCAGATCTCAGCTTTGGCTTAGTCCTGAAGCCTAAAGCCACATGCTTTTTAGCCTGTAACACTCTCAGAAATCATTTCCTTTTTGTTCTTCATTGCCATGTGAGCGCATACCAGCAAAAATGACAAGAAGTAAAGAGGGATGGAAGAAGGGTTTTATAAGTCTTTCTGGTCCTCATTTTCTAGAGTCTACTCTTCACAGATAGTGAGACCAGGACACACAACCTGTAAAATTAGGTAACAACAGATTCCTTACTGGTTTGAATCCTGTTAACATGCCTACATAGCCAGCAAAGCTTGTTGCCTTGAAGACAGTTTTATTGCTTCTTTGAAAGTCCAGATTCACCGACAAAGGTTTTAGTTGCTCAGTTACGACCCAAGTGTTATTATTTATGTTCCACCTACAAAAGACAAATTTTGATGATATTTAAGAACACTGATGAAAATAATGATGAATAAAAGAATACAGGAGGTGCACTCACTAATGATCAAGGCTAACAAGACCCTTTCACTAAGGGTGGTTTTAGCCCCTTCCCCAGGTCATGGCACTGAGGCTCAGATTGGAAATGGAGTTAACTCTCTTGATGTCATACAGATTATATTATAACTAATGAGCCTCACACTTAAAAAATGTACATTTCTGCTCACAAGGAATAACCTCTCAGCTACAATCTCCTACAGAGTGGATAAGGATACCACCTTGTGTCAGCACTAAGGAATCTAGCACACTGCACCAACTGTCATATTTTGGGCATGACTTGGGACTTTCCACCACGGTAATAGTCTAATTTTTTAATGGAACCATATATACCATATTCCTTACTTACCCAAGAAATATTCCAAAATCCATGTTTCTAACATGTAGCAGATGACCTATTACAAAGCAAGCAGAAGAGACGTGTAGTAAATTAAGGCAGTACACCTGGTTCTAAGTCACAGCTACATGCTTTATTTTTGATAACTTATATTCACAGTTATATTTCACAACAAAAGGATTAAGATTAAGGATTAAGAAGGTACTTGACAGTCTCAGCCTTAAAAGATCAAACTTGTGTTACTATCACATTGGCAAGATACCCTCCACAAACCTGAAAGTACTATATGGGTTCTAGATTAGAACAGAATACGGAAAAAGGTAAATGGGCATCCTTTGGCCAACTACGACAGAGTTCTATTAGGACATAGGTACCTTAACCCCACGACCTACCCAAGGCACCTCAAGAGTTATGTGTAGGGGCTGGAGAGATGGCTCAGTGGTCTAAAGCACCTACTTGAAACAAGCTTGGCAAAGCACAGGGACCGCGGTTCAATCCTCTAGCACCACATGCCAGCCAGCCCCGCCCCCTGGTGGGCTGAGCTGGCCACACACACACACACACAATAAATAAATGTAATAAATAAAAATAAATAAATATTAAAAAAAAAAAAAAGTTATGTGTAGACAGATGTTGGGCCCAGGATATAAGTCAAAATTCAGAGTAAATCAGGGTAAATTGTTTTCTGCTATGTACTGTATGGACCAGCCATGAAAAATATGGGAAAGGGAAGCTGTTATACAAGGGTCCCATGGAAGGCAAACGATGGGAAATGTCATCTGTGGGCCTCCAGAAAACCTCCTCATTACATGTATGAAGATACTGAAGTGCCTCCATGAGGACACCTATCACATCACACAGATGGGGTAAACTATGAGGAAAGTCAGTTAATTTTTAATCTTGAAATGCTTCTTCCATTTTTCTTCCTTTGTATGCCTGAATTAAACTTTGAAGGTGGTATAGTAGTCTTAAAGTAATGCTGGTTCTACTCTGGGAGGCTGATGCAGAAGATTTCTACTTCCAGCCCAAGCTGGATAACTTAGCAATTCAGTGAGATCCTGTCTTAAATAAAGAATAATCATGCTTCAGGAATCTAGCTCAGAGGAAAGATACTCAATTCATTTCTCAAAACCAAAACTGCTAATAACAATAATAATAAAAATAAGTAAGAAAATAGGGCTAATTTTCAAAGCACTCAGAAAAATTCAACAAAAGAGCTGGGTGTGGTGGCACATGCCTATAATCCCGGCACTCAGGAGGCAAAGGCAGGAGGATCAATATGAGTTTGAGACCAGCCTGGGCTATAAAGGGAGTTCAAGGCCAGCCTGAACTGACAGGGAAACCCTGTCTCAAAAGACAAAAAAAGAAAAAAGAAAAATTCAACAAAATACATAAAGTTGTATATAACATACACAGAACTTACACAGCCAGCCTGGATTTTAATGCTTTTAATTGCACTTTTTAGAAGACCTTTCTTTCACATAGTACTCTGCACTGCCCACCTCCTCTCTGCACACATTTACCTTTCTTGTCTTCAGTTATTATTGAGGTGCACATGGTAAACAATTCATAAAAAATGTTGAATGAAATAATCTCTCCTGTAAGAAAATAGAAGAAAAACTGTTGTTAATACACAGAACCATGACAGTACACAAAAACGGTTCTTTCAGTTTCTGTGCTGCTTTCAATTAAATTCAGACGTGCCATGCTAATGACACACTGTGTACCACAGGGCTGCACACCCCTCCCTGTAGTTTAAGAAAATAAACCCTCACTGCAGGGGTGGGTGTGTGTGTGTGTGTGTGTGTGTGTGTGTACACGTGCGCACAGGCACTGGTGTATAACACTGCCTCAGGACAATCCGAGTGTGTTAGGAAACACGGCTCATGGCAGTGTCCTTTACCTACCTGGACCCTCTAGACTGAGGACAGAACACTTCTCTGAAAAGGCAGCTACCGTATCTGACCAGCTGGAATTGCACTTTAACATGTCTGAAGTTTTCACCAGACATGGTGATCAATGTAGATCTCTAGGCTGCTCACACTCTAAATGTCTAGCTTGTCTCTGCATTCTGAACATGGATTTTGCTCAGATTTTTAAACTGTGACTACCATTTCTAAGGGGAGAAATGGGAGCCACAACTAGTAATAGCGGTTCAGAGCTTCCAAGAAAGTCCATTGTAGAGCATTTTTAAATTTTTGAATATTTTTTCCAAAGCTATATAATATCATTTAACAATTAATCTGAAGGTATAGAAGCACATGTTGTCTCTGTCCCATTTAATGTTAACAGGTTAAGGTTAGTATATTTTCTATACCAATCCAATGTGTTGTTTTTTTTTTTTTGTTTGTTTGTTTTTTTTTTCCAGTACTGGGTATTGAACTCAGGGCCTTGCACTTGCCTGGTAGGCACTTATGCCACTGAGCTATCTCTACTGCCCTATGTTTTTATCTATTTAATATCTACTTTGATGAAACTTTACTCTTATGATGAATGTTCTATTAATCAACATTTTCTCCAAAAACAACCATATTTGATAATGACTTACTAGAATTCTTCACATAATAAAAGAATTAAAGACTTGTTTTACATATAGATTGCAAATTCCTATTTCTAGCATGTTGACTATTTTTAAATGCTAAAGCAACAATGTTCACTTTGATAGCACATATGCTAAAATTGGAATAATACAGAGAAGATTAGCATGGCCCCTGTGCAAGGACTGCACTTAAATTCATTAAGCTTAAAAAAAATGTTAAGGCAATAAAAAACTAGCCTGCTTTGTTGCTAACTATCAGATACTCTCAGTCATCTCTTACAGATGTCATCTTATAAAACCAAGGTACTACCGGCTATATAAAGTAATGACTTTAGTGCTTTTGCAGCTTAAAAATAAAACTTTTGGAGTAGTGGTAAAGTCTTTTTCAGTAAATGCTAAAAATTGGAAATAGAAACTTTAAAAATGGCATAGAAGAACATCAGTACATAAATGATTCAATATTCTTTAAAACTTATTTATTATTTACTTATTTTTATAGAAAGCTGATAGGCTGATTCTACAATTTACATGTAAATGCAAAAGGCCTCTATAGCCAAGAGAAATATATGAAGAAAAGCAGAGTTCAAAGAGTTACAATGAATATTTTTAAAACTTATGGTAAAACTTTTATAATTGAGGTAACATGATATTGCTGTAAGGAAAGCCAAGCAAATAAATGAAACTTAATAGAAAGTTTCCAAATGGTACTAACAATATACAGTCACCCCATTTACATGAAAAATAATGTTGTGATTTACTAACAAAGTATAGTTTTTAAATAAATGGTATTACATCAACTGAAGCCTTCAGTTAGGCAAATTTCTTGAATGAACACCACTAATAAAGGAAGACTGAAAAATTAAGATGTCATTAACATTAAGAATTTCTGTTCATCAGAAGACAGTAGTATATAGGTCCAGTCAGATAGCTCAGCAGACTAAAGCACCTGCTTAGGCAGACACAGGGACTGTGGTTCCATCCCATGTGCCATGCTGGCCCCGTCTCCAGGGCACACGAAGATGGCAACTGAGACTGGATGTGGTGGCGCATGCCTGTAATCCCAGCTATTGGAACACTGAAAACAGGAGGATCACTATGAGTCTGATCTGTGTAGTGAGACACTGTAGACCCTGTACTAAAAAACATTTTTTAAAAAAACCCTGTATCCAAAACATACAATGAATTATTTCAAACAAAGAGAAAATAAGCAAAAGATCTTAGTAAACACATACTCTAACTCTACCCCCTCCCCCAGCAAAAGAACCTCAAATAAAAAACAGACAAAAGGAAAAGAAAAAGGTCAATAAGCTGTAAAGGTTAGTAATTTCATTAGTCATCAGGGAAATGTAAATGGCAATGACAATGGGTTAAACATGACTCTCTACAAAACGGCTCAAATATGAAAGACATATTAGCAGGTAGAAAAATAATAGGTGGAGAAAAATTAAAATACCCATTAATGCTATTAATCAACACAATAAAATTAAAACACTGTTTTGTACATTCTACAAGGCTAAGTACACAGATACCATACAACCCAAAAGTTCACTTCCTAAGTAGAAACGCAAAAATCTACAAAGATAAGCATAAATCTACAACTCATCCTATAACCCATCCTAAGCATAAACCTACAAGAGAAATAAATGTATATTTATATTAAAAGATATATCTAACTGGCCAGACATGGAGGTACATGCCTGTAAGCCCAGAAACAGGGAGGCTGAGACAGATGGACAGGTACAATTTGCAGGCCAGCTTGGGCTACATAATAAGTTAAGAATAGTCTGAACTATATAGAGGGAGCCCTGTCTCAACCACACCCCAAAAACCAAACAAAAAAGGTTATGTACAATGTTCACAACCTAAAACCTACAACTGTCTTATTCTTAATATTCAAAATCTGAAAACTCAAATATTTTATTTATAGAACGGCATACGACTTATAAGTGCAAGAAATCACATACAACAGTTCAGATGTTTAGTTCTATTTTTAATTCATTTAAAAGGAGGCAAAATTACGGAGAAGCCAGAATACTAGTTATCTAAGGGGGCAGTGCTGTCTGCAGAGCGCCATGATGGCACATCTGTGGTGCCCACATTTTCTGTCGTCGTCTGAGCTGTGACTGAATGCATGGACACACATCTTTAAAATGGTGAGCTGTTTACCTAGTATCTGTGCACTTCAGGTACATCATTCCTCAACATGTTTTATTCAAGGTTCAAACCATTGTAAAGTTTACCTAAGGGTATCCCAGTAACATCTGCAATTCCTTTCATTTCCTCTTCATAAGGATCAGAAAACTGACCAAGCAGAATGGGCTGAAAACAAATACATTAACAATTATCCCCAACGCATGCTTTTAGATAGGGTACACTGACATACAATTTGTTCCAGACATTGCTACCACAATAGGTGATAAACCACTTTTAAAGCATTTTTATAATCATAAATTTCTAAAAGAATCTACGTAATAGTTAGTATTGGGCACCTATACATAGAAGCATGATTTTTCAGCTGCTTTATCCTGCCTGGCTTTTCTTCTATTCTCGAGTGGTACCTGGAATCACTCCACCTACGTGACCTCACACCACCCAATCCAAGCATGTTCTATAACAAGGACTTCTTATTCCTACTTCATCCACCCTCTAGCCAAAAGCAACAAACCTGCACTGTTCCAGTTATTCACAAAACCTTTTGTCACATAACTGATAAACCTGAGATGGCAATTTCAGTTCCCAGCCTCTTGCTGAGACAATGTGGTTAAAGTTCACAAGTTTTTATCTTACATCAACTAGGTAATGAGACCACTCACCCTCCACCAAAAGCAACAGACCTGTACCATTCTAAGCACTCATGAAACCTTTTGTTATGTAATTGATAAATCTGAGATGGCAATTTAAGTTCACAGCCCCCCTGTGAACAAGAAATGTGACATAATTTAACATAATTTCTCCCTATGAATTAGAAGCATGCATAAGTGAAATGCTCCAGGCAGTTTAACAAATAAACATGACTTAATTGTGACATTTATCAAACATTTATTATATCCAAGCACAATACTTTAAAAGAATTTGTTATCTAATCCTAACAACCACCATGAGAAACATATATTATTACTATTATTCTCCCTGATGAAAAAAACTGCAATTTCATACATGTGTGGACTGATGTGGCCTAAAACCCCCAACACCGAAACCAAGCCCTCTCTACTGACAACCAGAGTAGAAGAGGAGCTACAGCACACGTAATATATGAGGATGTATTATTTTTCTCCTGTCAATTTTTATTTTTGGGAAAGTCTGGTAAGTATGAGTATAAAGGACAGCCTTAATCAAGAACTGAGATCATAAACAAGCTAACAGGCTTGCTGGGTGCCAGGTGCAGTGTCA
This sequence comes from Octodon degus, assembly GCF_000260255.1. Lineage (NCBI taxonomy): Eukaryota > Metazoa > Chordata > Mammalia > Rodentia > Octodontidae > Octodon > Octodon degus. Next base: position 1,345,236 of record NW_004524664.1, on the reverse strand, counting down.
CAGGGAAGAGAACAGAACATCTAGCCTCTGGTACAGTAATTCTTGACCTACAGAGATGTGGCAATGTCTTATGACACTGTTGGTTGCCACAACCTTGGGAGTATTACCAGCAATCAGTGGATTGAGGCCAGGGATGCTGATAAACACCCTACAGTCCACAGGACTGCCCCCACAACAAACAATTATTCAACCCCCGATGTCATGCCCTAGGGCCTTAGGATCTTCCCCCAGACCTCTGCACCCTGCAGTAAAGACAGAGAAGGTAATGTGGGTTTTTTTGGATGTTCTAGGGGCCAGACTCTAGGTGCTCAATTGTTTCTACCTACATTTAAAAAAAGGCTGAGAAGTTAAGTTTTCCTGCATGGCCAGGAAGAAAATGAGATGGTCTGATGATTGCACAACCACAAGAAATAGCTAAGCTGAGTTTCAGGAGTCGCAGCCCTGGGTCCTCCAAAGGACACAATGCTAGGCTGAGTATGGCATTTGGTCATAAATGAGACTCTTGGGCAAAGTACTTAGGATAACAAGATTTTTATTTTATCTTATCTATTATTTAATGGAGCTGGAGATGAAATCAAGGGTACCATGCATGCTAAACATGGCTTTCTAACCCTGAGCTCTATACCCAATAAAAAGAAAGTTTTCAATAGTGAACTGAACCTTAAGAAGAAATTCCATACTTTCAGGTAAAAAGTACATATTGTCTGCACTGTAAAACAGTCCTTACTTTCAAAGTGTATCAAACTGATAAAATTTTTCATGGTCTGCAATGTCACTCTAATATTACTACTTGCCAAATATAAGCCTCTCTGAAGTTTTTTTCTCTCTAAAGTTTTACAGTGATCAGAATAAATGCAAATATGCCCCAAGTTCCTGACAAGAGGTTGTTAACTTATACCTTTCAATAAATCTTGAGTATTTTTGAACTCTGTGTGTGTGTGTGTATATATGTGTGTGCACGTGTGTGTGTGTGTGTGTGTGTGTGCGTGCGCACGCATGTGCACTTAAAATTCGTTATGGGAAATATTTCTTACCAACTTCTGATCCACCATCTGCATAACTTTTCCACTTGGCACAAACGTATTTACCATATTCTTTATGGAATTCACTATAATCCTTAGCTGAAAAAAATTAATAAAACATGTAAATGATGTGGAATAATATCTAAGATTAATGTAAGTATAATGAAAACAGAAACCCATATACAGCTGAGTCAAAGAGAGAGTGCTATTTTTTTAACCCAATTTTATCTTAAATGGCATTTGTTCAATCACGCAGGTGAAGGAAGATGGGAAATAGTCTATCAAAGAACAGGACGCTACATAACATCTTTTCCTCCATTTACCATACATGCTAGAAAACTATCGAAAGCACATTTTGAAACTACTTGGTGTTAATTTTTTAAAGTGTTTTTTTAAAAATGCAGTTATACTCAGTAAAGTAAGAAAGAGAAGCCTGAAGAATGGTAGCGTACCTACCATTGGTCCCTTGTCAGCCATTAACGCATGCCATCTTTTGTAGGGTGGTAAATCAAGATTTATGGTATACCATGGAACTGGTCCTCTGTAGCTGTAACGAGATGTGTGCTACCTTGAAATGCTGAAACCAGTTTCTTGAGGGGCCAGATAGCTACATCTCTAAAGGATATTTTAGACACATATGCTTAATAACTCTATACAGATTGTTACACCAACAAAATTTGGAAAGAAGGCCCAGTTTCCATCTAGTGTTTCTGCCCTCTGTTGGCACATCGAATTCTAAGTTGTCTTAGAAATCTTGACATAGAATTATACTCTATAAGATTTATTGATTTGGTGATATGTGAAAGAACTGTGGCTCAAGAGCTAAATATCACTAGCAAAAACAACCCCATTTTTTTTTCTTTTTACATATTGGCAAAGATTTAGTCTAGGTGTACACACTTCTCTAGTTGGATCTGGAGTCTCGGAATTATCTCTCATGCAATCTAATATTATTACTGACTCACATAAGCCTTAGAGTGGCAATGAACATTAACTTCCAAAGTCTGGCTTCAAGAACTTCCACAATTCTCTGATCCAAACTAATCTTTTCTAGGATACACTTCTGTCCTCACTTCTCTGTATTCAGTCCCAGGCCAAGCATTATTCTACCATATTCAATCTCAAACTTCCTACTCTAATTCATAGCAATCTTTAGGAGAACACAATTATGTCCACTCCATTAAAAATGGAGATGGGAGGGCCAGCAAGATGGCTCAGTAGAATAAGTGCTTCCCTGGCAAGTGCAAGGGCCTGAATTCAATCTCCGGTTTTCCAAAAAATAAAAAAGAAGATGGCTTATATTTCTAGATGGATGAATTCTATAAATATCTGTGACCACAAAAATGTAATTTTCTGGCACTTTTTACCAACCTGGAATAGCTATTAAGGGTGTGTCACTGAGTGACTTATCAAAGTAAGTTATGCCTAAAAATAGCCATCAGGGTACAGTGCAGCCTGATGTATGCTGCTCTTAAAGTGTTGCCTAGCCTTATGTCTACAGAATGGGGTAGTTTATTTCCTAAAAGTCACTTCTTGGGCTTCTACATATACAACTTCTGTCATGAACTTCTGGTTCTCTAAATACTACTGTTCAGTTTAGACCCTAATGTATATATAAACTTTTGTGAAACTATAAGCCAGTAGTCTTTAATGATGAGATTAGTTAGAGAAGCACGCTCAATTTGCAAACACATATATATAAAACTGCAATAAATGAATTTTATTTTTCTCAAAACACTTTTAAGTCACTCAGTTCCTCAGGAACTGATATTTCCTTTAAAAAAATCACAAAATATAATAACTAACTCATAGAAATTAGGTTTTTGTCACAATATATAATGCCATTTCCGAATGAATAATTTCACCTGCAAAAACTTGGTCCCACAATTCAGTCACCTGTTGCCCTTCTCATGAGCAGACACTACGACCTACCTATCTTCACGAGCATGCATTTGGGTTTCTGTGTCTAGTGGCATAGAAAACCAGTGGCCCTACGGAGCTGTGTATCTTGATTGCACTACTGTAAGTATGTGTTCAAGGTATGAACTCCAATCAACTGCTCCTTCCCTCGTAACACCAGAAAGCCAAATAATGCTCCTAAATCTGCCATAAATTATTGATTCTTCTCTGATCTGGAGTATTGGGTAGGCTCAAGGATTTCAGAAAGGAAATGAGGTCACTACAATAGAAGATTATCATTTTGTGGGCATAGTGAGACTTTAGAAACCTTTATAATAAAATCTCTAATTGGAATGTTTTGAGAACCAGCTAATCTGATTAACAAAATTATTTTAAAAACTAAACTTTAATATAATCTCATATTTCAGTTCTCACTAATTTTTTGAAAAAATATCTCATTATTTAACACTTGTACCTCAATTTCCTACAGGAAGAGTATCTATCTTATGGGACTATATTCCTGGTCCTAACTTAATCATTTTTGAGACAGCACTTGCTGTGTCCTGGCCATCATTATATCAAACCCACATGGCTCCCCAGGTGGCTTGGATTCTAGTCCTGGTAATACAGCAAACACATGTACAAACAGAAGAACAGGGCCAAGAGCCCAGAGACCAGCAGAAAAAATCCTCAGTGCCTTCAGCTGAACACAGGGTGAAGAGGCTCTGGTTCTTAGATCTCGGTGCTGATGTGACTTTCAGGCTAGGTGAACAGCAGACTCCTTCCTCCCTCATGGTGTCCATGCAAACCACAAACATCTATGCACTTGGTTGAAAAGGATGAGCTCCAAGAGTGTAAGGACTGCCATTTTCAAATGCACACACAGGCCACACTTCAGTCCTAATCCTCAAGAACCCATAAATAGGGCCAGGGAGATGGCTCAGTAGGATAAGCGCTTGACTGGCAAACGCAAGGATCTGAGTTCAATGCCCGGTTCCGCAAAAACAAAAAACAAACAAAAAAAAAAACAACCCATAAATAGCTCTGAGGAGATAAGGATCAGAGCAGGACAAAGGATTTTTGTATGGGAAACCAAGCCAGTCAGATAGGAAGATATCTAGCAGAAATCTCAAGGCAAGGAGAGAAACATATATGCATGTTTTATATGTATATAAATGTACATGAGTTTAGATATATACATTGATATGTGTACACACATACACACACACACACACACACACACACACACACACACACACAGAGTAAACTGGAACCAACTAAATTCCCATTCAGGGAAGGACTATAATTTGGATAGCAACCAATTCACAAATTACATGTTAAATAAAAGAGAGCAGATAAAAGCCCTTAAAGGTGGAAGATACTCATACAAAGTTCAGTGAATTGAGATAGTGAAACCAGCCAAGAGTGGTAAAATTAATATGGCAGCGAAGGACAGCCTGGTGCCAGTGGTGACGAAAAAAAAACTTATGAGAACAGGTCACAGATGAGCATGATGGAAGAAGATGCACTTGAAAACGCACCTTCTCAGTACAGGACATTGATGATGGTTGCCAAAATATCTGCCTAAGATAGGTGAGTAAGTTAGAAGAAGTAAATCAAAAGGATTCAGCTTTGCTCAATCAATAGTAATTGTTTCTCACTTAATACTAATTACCTAGAACACTTCTACTTCACTACCTTCAATCAGTATCATTTAAGTCCTTTTTGAGACTTAGCATTATCTATACCCAGGTCTCCATAATATCAGTTACATTGACTCTGGTGGCTTGAAAATCAGCCCAATGGCACAAGACACATGTGTACAAAGCAGTGAGCAGCAGAAAATAGTACTCAGTGGAATTCAGATGCACACAAGGATGATGTGACTGTCATTCCAATATTCCAGTGTCCCCCGGATACTGGGACAGAAGCCACTTAGCCTACATAATTTAGAAAAGAGCACTAGGATACAGTTTGGGTTGTTACAAAATGTGAAGATGTCATCTTGACGTTATGGTGGAAGTTGTACTCTGCCTCCCTGCTTTCTTCAGCAGTCTATTTTCAATGATGGGAAAGAACTTGGAAAAGAAAAGATGACCAATCGCTAAAGCTTTCTTTCCTTTTTACATTCTGTACCAGGAACGGGAGAGCTTTGTCTTTTTGCATGAGCCCATTTCACTGTTACGAACTAGAAAGATCTAAATTTAGACTAAAAATGCTAGACACACTGAAACATGATGACATTGTCCCTTCTCTTATATTTTCCAATACTATTTTATCCTCAATAACTTTATCAAATCAAAGCTTATTTATTAAATATCACAAATATGAGGTCTAACACCTTCTGCTGCAGTATTAGTTGGTGGCTTACATCACAGAGAATCACAGCTCAGACTGGATACAGGCCTTGCATTTGCAATGAGTAAGACAAGTGCAGACAGAACTGTGAGTGAAGAATAGAAATCCTTTACTATGCTATGATTTTCATCAGACAAAAATGGACATTTTAATCATAGATTATTTTCATATTTGTCCAAGATTGTAAACAAATACATAAGATACAAACCTAGGTAAACTCAACTTTGTCTCAGGATAGGACACAGAGAAAGCTGTATTCACTATCATTATATCTATGACAATACTACTTATGCCACACAGATCAGAGTAAGGATTTTGTTGTTGTTGTTGTTGTTGTTTGTTTTAAATTTTATGCACTTGGTACAGGGTCTCACTATGCAGCTCAGACTCATAGAAGTCCTCCTGTTTTCAGCCTCCCCAGCGCTGCGATTACAAGCATGTACCACCATGCCCAAACTTGGTCGCAGGCTCAGTGTGCCTAAGGGCAGGACTGACGTGGCCTGTGGTTGTGGGGATTAAACGCTGGGCCCTGCACTTGCCTAAGCAGGTGCTTAGTCTGCTGAGCTATCTCGCTAGCCCCAGAGTAAGTTTTGATCATCTAGCATGTACTCACGTTGGTCCAGAAGGCGGATAAGTTGATTTTCTGCAGTCTTCTGTCCACTAAAAAAATAAATACATAAATAAGTGAAAGCTTCAGAAAATCACAAATGCTTGCTAACTGAATACTTAATCTACAAAAATAACTATCATTTACAGAGGTAAAATTTGTCCTTTTAGACCATTTCAATACTTCTTAAAATCTTTGAGAGAACTTCTAAAATCCCGAACTGTAAGGTCTCAATTCAATATACACGAGCCAAGTGTTACATTTTGGCTCTTATATTACAAACATACTGAGAAAACAAGAAAAGTAAGGATGTATATGGAAAATGTCTCTATCAGATAATTTGACTTTATCACCCAAGTAAACAACTTAAAGCCAACTGTCTTGCATCTAGCCAGAGATTTGCATCTCAAATCAGATTTTCAGGGCACACTGCATGGGGCCCTTCACAACCTCACCTTAGCTTATCATGGGAACTTCATCTCCTGACACTCCTCTTGAACAGATGTCTCCAATGAACTCTCACCCTTTCCTGCCCATGCGCATGCTATGCCTGGGGTACCCTCTCCCTAACCTGTGAACTTCTGATTCTAACTTCTACGATTGGCTTTATATTCTCTCATTTTTGTGAAGTCTTCATCCTCCTCCCATATGAAAATAGTCACCCCTCTTCTATACCCGCACAGCCTTTGCACACATCTCCACTACTATATTTATGGCACTGCATTATCACTGTTTGCCTATCTCTTTACTGATACACTGTGCTCCAGGATGTAAGGGCCATCCCAACACTGAGGTGACCACTGCAGACAATGAATAAGTGAAACTGTTTTACGGAGAGTTGTTCAAGCTCAGTACCAAAATGGAATTTTCTCCTGACATAAAATTATCAAGGGTCCATGTATTTTTCTTTTATTAGTGGTTCAATATGCCAAGTATGTTTATTTCCTTTCCTCTAGAAATTCAATATTATAAAAATAATTGTTTTTCTGATTCTAGGGATTAAACCAGGGAAACACTGAGCTACATCCCCAGCCCTTTTCATTTTTAATTTTGAGACATGGTCTCACTAAGAAGTTGTGTGGGCTGTTTTACAATTTGTGATTCTTTTGCTTCAATGTTCCATAGTAGCTGGGATTACATATCCAGAAAAATAACTTTTTAAAAGTATAAATCTTGCCAGGTATGATAATATACACCTCTAATCTCAGTACTCCTTCTCGGAGTCTGAGGCAGGAGGTTCACAAATCCAAGTCTCAGCGTGTGCAATTTAGCGACTCAGTGGCCTGTCTCAAAGATTAAAACCAAAGGGCTGATAAGTCCAAGCTCTGTACCAAATAAATAAATAAATATATTAGAGAGAGAGAGAGAGAGAGAGAGAGAGAGAGAGAGCGCGCTGGTGATGTAGCTCCATGTAAAGATCCTCAGTTCAATCCCCAGGACCAATCCAGCCCCACAAGTATAAATCTGCAATAAGAAGGCCAGTAGAGAAGGAAACTACTGGAATTATAGATTGAGCTCAGAAAATATATCTGCTGTACATTTGTGAAGGACTGGAAATCACAGACATCAGTTTAATTTTTCATAGCATGGGGAATACATACAGTAACATGACCTTACCCACAACTGAAACATTACTGTCAAAATAATCTTACCACAGTATAAGTTTCTCACTAGTAAAATCTGTCTCATAAATTTGAGTTGAAAAACAGTACCACGTCTCCAGCAAAAACTGATTTCTAAAGCCATTCAAGTTCACTAACAGTGGCTGAGGGACATTCTTCTCACTCAAAAAAAAAATTCAATTTCATTTCTGTGCTCAAAAACTATGAAACACTTTACTGCTATCAAGTCTTCTAACCGTAATATTATGTGGTGATCAGCTTCTGACAAAAACTCACAGAAACAGTGAGGGTCAGGTCCACAACCGAATGCTGTTCGTGGTTTATACCGCTGGTTCAACATGTTAGATTCAAATATTCTGCCCAAAGTTTGACAATAAACAATATGGTTTAAACAACTTGCATTGTTCTGTTTTATACATTTGCTCAACTCAGCTTTTTTCTGCTCATAGATATTTTGCCAATATTTTAGCAGATAACTTTAAATTATACTAAATTGCTATTCTCTCAACTCCTTTGAAGACAGTTAACACAAACTTAGAGATGATGATTCTTCAGGTATTCAAATTCAGCACTATCACCAGATGTGGTGGTGCATGCCTGTAACCCCAGCACTCAGGAGGCTGGGAAAGGAGGATTGCTGGGAGTTCAAGACAAGCCTGGGCTACAAAGTGAGCTCAAGGTCAGCCTGAATTGAATAGCAAAAGCATGTCTCAAAAATTAACAACAAACAGGGCGGGCGGGGCCTAATAGCTCAGCAGATTAAAGCAGGCACTGGGGCTGGGGGTCTGATTCCCAGGCCCCGCCCCTGGGGTTTGCAGAGAGAGCAATTGGGACCTGGTGTGGTGGTGTGCACACCTGTAATCTCAGCTCTTGGGAGGTTGTAAACAGGCGGATCACTAAGAGTCCAATCTAGTAGTGAGACTCTGAACACCCTGTAGATCCTTTCCTAAAATACAAAAAATTTTAAAAAACAACAAACAAAAACTTGGCACTGACCCTCTTATAAACAGCTGATTGGGGATGGGGAGATGACTTAGTAGAATAAGCGCTTGCCTGCAAGCGCAAGGGCCTGAGTTCAATCCCTGGTTCTGCAAAAAAAAAAAAACAAAACAAAAAACAGCTCATTACTGTTAGTAACTGTAAAAGCCAACGACACACACTCAACATCATTTGCCTGTTCTTTAATTGAGATAGAGGTTGCTCCCAAAGTTCTGGACAACTGTTCTAAACAAATGTAGAATAATCTTTGGACTCATTCTTTATGCTGCTGTAATCAAACACCATTTAATTAATGCTGTATTGGTAACTGATTTTCCTTGCTTTGCTAAAAATGACTTGGAATTTAAGATAACATCATATAATATAGCAACCACAGTTGGATTCCTATTACTTTGTTTAATGAAATTTTGTATCATTTCTAATAGTATTCTACTATTTTGTATTCTTTAAAAAAATTTTTTTAAATAAAATGAGTTGTTGATGGTATTTATTTATTTATTTTTCTTTTGAGTATTGAACTGGCGGCTCATGCATGCTAGGCAAGCACTGTACCACTGAGTCCAAATCAACAGATACCTTTTATTTTGCTAAATTGCTCAGTATGAACTCCAACTTGCAATTCTTGTGCCTCAGCTCGCCAAGTGCTAGAATTACAGGCATGCGCCACCATGCTCAGCTGGTACTTTTTATTTATAGGGGAGAGGTCTTATGTACTACTCATGAAATTAACTTTTAAGTATTGCTGTTTTTAGAAGCCATTTTAAAGTTTCAGTTTTCAGTTTATTGCATTTAATGAAAAATTTTCCCATTACCCAAAAGAATACATCAGAAGCCAGAAAATACACAGGATACAATGATAACAGCATAGGATTAGCTTCTCCTACTAAGAGGGAGGGAAAGAAAGCAGTTAGGTACACCAAAGCTCGAGGCTGTATAAGGCGGGACATAAGTATGAAGCAAACTAAAATGTTGGAAAAATGTGGTTAACTGATTAAGGACATATTTGAAAAATTTTTAAGAGCAATAAAGTTTGAGCTTTACAACTATAGATTACACTTATAATGTAAAAAATAATTATAGAACACTGAACAATGACCAATATTTACAATTCAATGCTGCTTACTATCTTCATTTAAGGGAACATTTATACAAAGAATGAAAAATTGAGGTATGGTTAATTTATCAATACCAACTAAGTCAAATAAAAACTTCTAGAACTGAAGAAGAGGAGGAGAAAGGCAAAGGGGACAGTAATATCTGGATAGTCTAGATTAGCCGTTAAATAAAAAAAAATGAAATAAATGGCATCCAAACTGACAAAAGCAATACATAGCATTGTATGTGGAAAACCCTAAGAAATCTAACAAAAGTGGATTAGAACTAGCCTTGGGAGGCTGTAAACAGGCGGATCACTACGAGTCCCATCAAGTAGTGAGACCCTGAACACCCTGTAGATGCTTCTCTAAAATAAAAAAAACATTAGAACGAATAAATGAAAGACTTCACAATATAAGCTCAACATTAAAAAATCAACTGTATTTCTACTCAGTGTGGCAATGAGGAATATGAAAATGAAACTAAGAAAACAATTCTATTTATAATAGCATGAAAATTAATAAAACTTATAAGTAAATTCAGTAAAAAAAAAAAAAAAGTGCAAAGTTTGTATACCTACAACTGCAAAACACTGTATAAAGAAATGGAAGACTCAGCCTGGTGAGGTGGTATACACCTATAATCCCAGCACCTGGAAGGCTGAGGCAGGAGAATAACTAGGAGTTCAAGGGCAACCTGGGCTACATAGTAAGTCCAAGTCTAGCCTGCAAGACCCTGTCTCAAGAAAAATAAAGAAAGAATTAAATGGAAAGCCAACCATATTCACGAAAGGGAAGACGCAGGCTCCCCTTTGTCAAAAGGGCAATATTCAAATTAAGCTACAGATTTTCAACACTAATCTCATGAAAATTTCAGCCAGTTTCTTGGCAGGCACAGGTCAGCTAGACATAAAGTTTATATGGAAATTCAACAGACTCAGAATATGCAAAACAATCTTGAAAAAAGAACAAAGTTCAAGGACTTATGTTTCACTTTTAAAACCTGTAATACTAGGTATTATACTAACCACAAAGATACTAATCACAAAGATACTATTATAAAGAATCATAAATTTTACCCTTTATTACAGTAGGACTTACTGAGATAAGTAACTTATTTGAGTTACTCTGTACTCAAATAAGAAAAGCGAGCATAGCACCATGTACCACAACTTCAGTCAGTCTTTATTACTGTGTGACCTATATGAGGACAGACCCATAAAACAATGGAACAGAATTGACTGTTTACATAGAAATGTGTTGGGAAGATGATGTGAGACATAAGATATATAAAATCTTACAACTATGTAACAAAGAGAAATAACCAATTAAAAATGGGTAGAAAGGATCCATGTAGTGTATCTTCTTCAAAAGAAACATGAAAATCATAATGAGATACTAGTTGATAGGATGGCTATACTAAAGGATATACAAGTGTTGGTGAGGATGTGAAGAAACCGGAGCAATTACATATGGCTGGCTGCTACACACAATAGTCTGATGCTTCTTCCAAGTAGAAACAGAGTTAGCACATAAGCTGGCAATTCTGCTCCAACGTATATTCCGAAGAGACAGGAAAACACATACCCACATAAAACTTGTATAAAAAGTTCATAGCAGTATTGTTCATGCTCAGATATGGAGATAACCTAGATGTCCACTAACTGCTGAATAGATAAACAAATTGAGGTACACGCAGATGAAGGGATTACTATTTGGCAAAACAAAAGAATGAAGTACTGAAAACATGCTACAAAAGAATGAATCTGAAAACTATTGGGTAACTGGGACAGCCTCAGCGCCTCCTTACTCCCATTGGGCCTTCCTCCTTGGACTTTCCCTTCTGGCTCCCAGATCACCTCCACTGCCTTGGTCAATGGGACTTTAGCAAACATCGCACAAGTGGAGGCCTGGAAGGCGTCCTGGGAATGGCGTCAATCTCTGTGTCAGGACGTGTCTTGGCTGGTCTGCTGGACACCAAGGGCAGGGGGACCCGGCCCAGTTGGAGTGAACTATGCCAGTGCAGGCCACCCTGGATCAGCCAGAGACATAAGCCGCCCAGCCACCCAGCATGGACAGATCACAGGCATGTGCTACCACGCCCAGTCTCAATTGCAGTCTCCCCAGTGCCCCAGGGGCGGGGCCGACAGGGCAGGCCCGGGGATCAAAGCCCCTGTGCCTGCCTGTAGGTACTTTAATCCGCTGTGCTATTTGGCCTGCCCAGCAATGCTCCTTCTGCTAAAGTCAGCCAGAGGTTGTGCCTGTGGCTCCCTCTAGGAAGGTAAATCGGAGAAAAACATGGGTCAAGGGAGAGGCTGCGGTAGGAAAGATATGCACACTCACAGGAAAGGATTGGAGTTAAATGTGTTTGGTAGAAGTGAGCTTGTAAAAATAACAGTGCTGTAGTTTCCTATGGCCTGACATAGGGGTGCACACTTATAATCCCAGTACTCAGGACCTGAGGCAAGAGGATCGCTGAGAGTTCTAGCCAGCCTGGGCTACTCAGTGAGCTCAAGGCCAGCCTGAACTACACAGCAAGACCTGTCTCAGAGTTTCCTGTCTATTGCCTATGCTGAAGTGGCAGCTCTGTCCTGTGAATTCTTCAGCTCCCGCCTTTGTTGCTCCGTCATCGAGGAACAGAATGGTCCCAGATGGTCCTGTAGGCACAAGATGGCTCCCCTGACACCCATATTGCAGTCACTGGAATGGGGAAATGGGAGGACATGACCTTTATCCTCAACACCAGATACTTGAGGGAGATAGCTCAGTAGAATAAGTACTTACCTGGCTGGACACAAGGGCCTGAGTTCAATCCCCGGTTTAAAAAAAAAAAAAAAAGATCCTTGCATTCATTTCTGCCCCTACCAACCCAGTCTTGGACATTAGTCACGTGACCAAACTCAACTGCAGGGGAAGCTGGGAAATTGTTCAGATGGCCAAACTCAGCTGCAAAGGAGTCTGAGAAGTGTACTAACTTTGTTCTGGACAGTAGAGTGCGCCACTCTTTCTATGGCAGGCAAGCAGGTGCTGCCTCCCTGCCAAAGGGGAAGAAGAGATGATAAGTAAAGCAAGGTCTCTATGTAGAAAAAAAAAAAAAAAAAAAAAAAAAAAAAAAAAAAAACTATTAGGTAAAAGATACTAATCCCAAAGAATCATCAACTTTACTGTCTTCTTTATATGAAATGTGCAGAATAGGCAAATCTATACTGATAGAAAATGTACTAGTAGTTGCCTAAGGGCTGCGTGGGTTGAACATTGGCAAATAGGGGGTTTCTATCTGGAGTGCTGAAAAATGTCCTAAAACTAAGTTTAATGATGGTTTGCATAATTCTATAAATATTCTGAAGCCATTTAATTGTACATTTTTAATTCTCTATTGTATGGTATATGAAATATTTCAATAAAGCCATTAAAATAAAGAGGGTGATGTTTTTAAGAAAGCTAAATATTTATCCATTATTGCAGTATGAGATAAAAGAATGCCTAGAGATGATTAATTTGGACAAATACAGCACAAACATATTAACAACATTATAAACATAACTAAAGGTGAAGCTAATTTTTGTCACCCACTATCACAGGGCACCACACAAAGAAAGTAAGAGCTATAAACAAGTAACATGACAACAGGTGAGGGTTCATGCTAAATATGAGCCGTGAGTAGACAACTACCTGATCGACTAAACTCACTTACTGCCTAGTTTCTCCTTTCTCTTTGTATAACCTCTTTCTAGGAAAGTTCATCTGCTTCCATGGTGTCTCCATGCTGACAGCTCCCTCTCTCACCTTTGTCCAATCTTTCCCTCTGTTCCTTCTGTCTCCTGATTACATCTACATCTGAAAACACCTACATCTCTTCCTTGCACTGGTACCATCCTCTTTTATTTCTTAATTTTATTATTGGGGAATGAACCCAACGCCTCACTCAAGCTAAGCATGCTCTGAGTTACCTCCAACTTGCCTCCCTCCTTTAATGGGTCCCATTTTGTTTTCTGGACTAATCTATCCATACATGCTCACTCTTACACCCTTCCAGTTTTGTTTTTGTTTTTGTTTTTTTAATTTAGTACAGGATCTATAAGGCCTCACTATGTAGAATGAACTCATAGTGATTCTGTTTTTGGCCACCCAAGCACTGGGATTATTGGCACACACCACAACGCCCAGTCTCCATTGCTGTCTCAGTGCACCCTGGGGGCAGAGCCAGCATAGCATGCCAGGGATTGAACCCCGGGTTCCTATGCTCTGCCTAAGCAGGCACTTTAGTCCGCTGAGCTATGTGGCTAGCCCTCTAATTTCATTTTTAATATAATTTTAACTTTAATTAAATTTTCATTTTGTGTTGAGTTTTTATCTTATTTAGAGCTACTCAATAGCTTTCCCTTGTTTTTAGCATACTTTCCACAATCCTTCACAGGGTCTACAGAACCCTGGCCACTGGCATCTAGAGCTCCTATTCATACTTTCTGAGGTGTCTCCTGTACCCACTATCTCTTATGAGGCTCTTCATAGATTCAATAATGAAGAATAAGCCAGGACAACTTCAAGATATACATACGATATGTATGGAAAAGGCTCAAGCTCACATGCACAAAATACCTACAAATGTTTTAAATCAAATAATTTTTCATTTAAAGCTGGGCCTCCTCATTTATATTTATCAAAAGTTGTATTGAAACATTTTTTATTACCATGAGGCTACAGTTTATTATATACTGATTCAAACCAAAAAAACAACTTATTCTTGTCACAAATTGAAGCCACTAAACTTTTATTTTTGCACAAAATACACATTTTTGTTTTTAAAGAAGATTTAAAACAATAAAATACTATTAGATGCTCTGTTTTTCAGTTTTTAAAAAGTTTTATGTGGGTCAATAATTTTCTGTAGTAATAAGCAATATTATTGAGTATAAAGATACTAACTAGAATGAATGCTGATAATTTGGTTTACAAATGGTCTTATGCTTTAAGAACTTATCTCTGAAGGGCCAGGGAGATATAGCTCAGCAGAATAAGTGCCTGCCTGATAAGCACAAGATCCTGAGTTCAATTCCCAGTAGCACGCGCGCACACGCGCGCACACACACACACACACACACACAAAAGAAACACTTATCTCTGGGCTGAAAAAATAGTTCAGTGGCATGAGTGCCTGCCTGGAAAGGATAAGGTCCTGAGTTCAATCCTTGGTTTCAAAACAACAACAACAACAACAACAAAACACTTATCTCTTTAGAACCTAAAAATTTTAAGTATTTTTGTCCTATTAACTTTCACTGCTTCCTTATATAAAGATTTCCATGGGTGGCACAGCTCTTACCTACTCTGTAGACAGTAAAACCAAGACAAGAGTTAATTTACTTGAAATCTTACACAAACTTTTTCAGGTGATTTTTACTATAATGGCCTGATGTTGCCGTTCTACACAATGTTTAATTCAAAAGAGTGATGCAAGGGGCCGGGGAGATGGCTCAGTGGAGTAAGCGCTTCCCTGGCAAGCGCAAGGGCCTGAGTTCAATCCCTGGTTCCGCAAAAAAAATAAATAAATAAATAAATAAATAAATAAAATTAAAAAAAAAGAGTGATGCATTCTGAGTATGAGACTTAAGAACCACAGTGCTTGGAAGATCAAGATCAATGAGAATCCATAATGACTCTGTCTTTAGAATGACAGAATTTTAGTAATTTAAAAATTACTGCTGGGCTGGTGAGATGGCTCAGTGGTCTAAAGCACCTACTTAGAACAAGCTTAGCAAAGCACAGGGACCGCGGTTCAATCCCCCAGCACCACATGCCAGCCAGCCCCGCCCCCTGGTGGGCTGAGCTGGCCACACACACACACATAAAAAAAATTTAAAAAAATAAATAAATAAATAAATAAATAAAAATTACTGCTAATGACTTAGGACAGTTAAGACTACTGACAATTTTACAGTAAATATACAGGGAAGGTGTGATCCAGCAAACCATATTCAAAATACTGAGTAGTATCTTGTTTACTCTGTGTCTGGTAAGAACTGATGATTTCATTAGTTGGTAGCAGTTTTACTAATTCTAGAGCCTTTGATAGTGAGACGGAAAATTCTGCATGATAGACAAGATTACTAGAAATAGATGACCTGGTAGTAATTAGTGAAGTTCACAACAGAAAATTCTCCCTAGGGAAGTCACTACACTTCTCTGTAGTTCCAAAGGTCCTTTTGATGAGTGGAATTTTCCAGATCATTAAAAAAAAGTTAGCAAAGCTCCAGTACATGAGAGTGCCAATGTTTATTCTGCCAAGTGAAGATCTTTATTAGAAGAAAACAAATCACAAACACGTAACATCTACCTGTCATTATTTCCAGAAAGACATTATAACAACAGTAACAACAAAACCCTAAAAGCTTATAAAATCAGAATCAAGGTTAACACTATAAATAAATGATTTTAATTAATATTCTTATTTTTTCTCATTTCACTGAAGCCCTATGAAAGCAGCTTTCCAGTCTGACTCAAGGGGCTAAAGGAGATTTTAATAACCATAGTCTAGATAAGAACTACAAAATTTATTGAAAGACTGCTGATTATTCTTGTTAGAAGTTTTTTTTTTTTTAAATAAAAATACTTTTGCTTTGAGAAAATAAAAAGAAGCAACCCCTGATATTTGCAAGTGCTCTGGGGTTCACAGCTAAAGCTCAGAATGATTACAAGTTGTGGACCTCACACCCAGGCTGCTTCTATTCTACTCCTAAACATAATATATTCTCATAGACTACCTAACTCAGGAGACCTAACCAGACAAAGCCAGGCACTTCATGATTTCATGAAAAACAAGGCCACACTGCAACCCACCAATTACCAAACACGGCCTCTTTCTTGCTTAATGAATGCTTTGTTTCTTTCCTCAAGACCTGCCTCACTCTCTAAAAGCATCCAATCAGCAGCAAACTCCAGATTCCTTAATCTCACACCCACTCACAAAACCAAAGGGCAAAGTTTGTAATAGGTTTCTTTTAACTTATGATTGTCCATGGTGTGCATTCTCATCTCAAAGAACAATACATCCAATGTGTTCAATTACTAATGTTTTTGATAATCTCTAGATAAGGGCATTGACAGTATCAATAGTACTAAATTTTGTTTTTTTTTTTTTTTTTTTTT
>NW_004524664.1:1311184-1319943 GCF_000260255.1 Octodon degus | reverse complement strand
TTTTGTTTGGCGGAACCGGGGATTGAACTCAGATCCTTGTGTTTGCCAGTCAAGCACTTACCTACTGAGCCATCTCCCTGGTCCCTGTCATACCAATTTGGTTTGAAACTGTCTCATTGCTATTTGTTTCACAATAAAATTATGGGAAAAAAATTATAGTTTAAATCTTCCCTGAATTTATACTATGTTGTATAAATTCTACACAGAAGCATCAAGTTTAAAACTTGGGTAACCTGTTCAAGTATACAAGAGTCAGCATAAGTAATCAAATTGTTATGAGAATAGCTGAAGTTCTTGGCAAGGTGTGGACTTCCTAATCTCCTCCCTAACATTCCTAGGTTCCTGGGGTGGAGCCTTGATTTAAAACCACTGCAACCTAATCACCCCACCCTGAATGATCTATACCATATCTAATGCTATGCTATCTAAAACAGGTATGGCTTGATTTATTACAATTTTTGTATACAAAAATTGGTATACTAGAGTGTCATGCAATGCAATGTTTCACTTTGAAAACTAAACATTTTAAGCAAAAGTATCAAGTTAACATAAGCTTTCGAATGGTGCTTGTATGTTTAGAACGTATTCTGAACTTCAAAACATTTTGTCTTTTTTTTAATGGTGATACCAGGGAATGAACTGAAGACCTTGAGCTTGCCAGGCAAACACTTGTTCCACTGAGCTATCTCCCCAGCCCCCAATTTTGTCCATTTTTAAAGAATACAGATATAAGAGATGTAAAAATTGGAAAATCAGACATTATATAAAATTGTAACATTTCTTTTACTCTCATGGCTCTGTCCACAAAAAGAAAATTCTTTATGTTTGGCTTTTTGTTTTGTTTTGTTTTGTTTTGTTTTGTTTTGTTTTTTTTGATAGAAAAATACAATAAGTCATTATCTTTTTTCTTTTTTTTCAGAACCTTTGAGCTTGCCAGGGAAGCACTTATCTACTGAGCCATCTCCCTGGCCCCCTTTTTTGTTTTTTTCATTGTCTTTATCTTGAGGTATACTGATACTTTATCATAAAGCTAAAAATTTAGTGCTGACATTTATTCTTATTGTTTCCCAATATAATATCAAAATAAGATGGTTATATTGTCTTTCACTCTGCACTTATCCTTCTATTTCTTTGGGAAACATTTAAGTCATAATCCCTAAAATTAGAATTTAAAGAGCCACTTGAAAAGCCACTTTGAACCACTTTTGTCCTATTTCCACTTTCCTCGATGAGACATATGGTTCTGACTAGAAAGTTGTTTTATTCTTTTTGTGGTGCTAGGAATTGTATCCAGTATCTTGTGCATGCTGAACACATAATGTACCACTGAGCTATAGTACCACTTTTGAGAGCTTCTTTGTAGGTTCTAGCAGGGGGGTGCAGCTACTCATATACCTTTGACCAAGAAATGGTCCTCCTCTATTGGGGGTGGTCTTCTTCACCCCTGGCTCGAAGCTTCCAGAGGGATACATATGGAGCACTGAGGGAGGAAGGGGACCCCCGTCTAGCCAGCCAGAGCAACCAAATCAATCCTGGCAATCAGCAGGGTGACAGATGTTGCAGCCAGATCACCCTCATATCCTGTATCACCAGTTTGGACAGGCTGATTTCAATTTGACACATCCTATAATTTCTAAATGTTTTTGTTGTTCTAACTTTGTATTTTGCTATAGCTGCATTTCACATGAATGTTTATAATTAATTCAAGGCTCCATATTGTTTCTAATCCATTTGCAACAAATTCATTCTTTCAGTAAATATTTAGTACTTGGAAAAAAAATATTTAGTGCTTGGGTTGAAAGTATAACTCAGTAGTAGAGCATATGGTTACCATGCCCAAGGCCCTAGGTTCACAAAAAAAAAAAAAAAAAACTTAATGTAGGTGGTTGGACTATAGAATAATTTGAATGAATATTTTGAAAACTTCTTTCATTCATTAGTCCAGATTCTACCCTTTGCTTAATATTTTCTATTGTGGATGTTTTATCAACCTCAGTTCCAGTCTATTATGTGACAGCTACCTAATTTGGGTGAGACACATCCTTATCCTTATCTCTTGGGGCGGGGCCTTGGTTAGCCTAGGAAGTTTAAATTTGCTTTGTCTCTCTTACCACAGTATTTGGTTTAGGCCTTAGTGAATCAGATGCTTGACCAAAACAAGCTGTGGCTTGAAGCTAAAGATTTTTGCTAAGTAGTTTAGGCAATTTTCCTTTCTTTTCTAATAGGAAAGAGGAAGTTAGTAGTCCCTACTGCTACTGGTATTCATGCCATAATCTTGAAGGGAGCCACCTAAGATGAAGGAGATACCATGGACAGCACAGTGGAAAGATGGAAAGAAACTGGGTCATTGATGACATTGCTAAGATAGCTAGATCCACTAATCACAGAGCCTGTCCAGCAACTGGACTCTTTATTTACATGAGCCACTACTCTTACATATTATTGAAATGAGTTGAAATTGCTTTGTGTGCAAGTTGAATTATTGTATTGGAGAGCATCCTAACTGGTATACACAGGCAAATCTCAAACTCAGTTCCTAAAAATAGGCATTTCTTCCCTTGCTATAGCAGATGAGGATGTATCATAAAGCTGTGAAGCTTGAATTTCAAAACTTGTTTAAGACCCTTGTTAGCCTTCTACAAAATTTTATACTGGCAATTTTATATTCTTTAGAGAATACCACTTAAACTGTGTAGGTTCCAGGCTTTACCAAAACCTGTGAGATTATTTGGGGAGAAAAGTTTGCTTTTCTTTCCAATCCCTTCCATTAGTGTCTTCCTAGAAGAGGAGTGACTTATCTAATTGGTAAATAGCTGAAAGCATTACAACACATGTAGCCTGGTCTCTCTTGACTCTCTCATTCAGATCTGCCTGCCACAGTAGTAGGCTCACCCCTGGATGACAAAATGGAAACAGAAGCCGTGGCTACCATTGACCTCTTTTACTCAAATTGTCACTCTCATGTACATTTGAAAACTGCTTTGTTAATATGATAGTTGTGGAAATTGTGAAGAAAGAACTCATAAAAGGAATCTTTCAGAGACATGGAGAATAAGTAGTCAGGGAATAGAGCCTTTTGTATTTTCATCCATAGCCATCAGTGATGCAGGTGCTTACCTGTCCCTCTCTAACTTGCTCTCAAGCTTATTTTCCCTTATATCAGAGATTATCTGTGCCCCTGGGAAGTAGTTTGCATCTGTCAAGTGACTGCACAGGTGAATTCCACAGGATGATGAATTAGGATCCCATTTTGACCTCAGATCCAAAATATCCATTTCCCTATTTCAGCATAATAAACAACAACACTGATAATGAGTCACATCTAATGCTAATGTATATTTCTTTCTCAACTCATGAAGGTGAAGAGTATGATGATCACCCTGAAATACAAACAGAAGCCACTGACAGCAATGACATATGTATACAAATAGTAATTGACCAGCAACAACCATGATGACCATCAAATGACGATTAAATACAGAGCAGACCAGTAGGTGCTATGAAAGCTATACGTGCAGTCACACAGTAACTCCAGATCACAGTGATTTTGCATCTAAAAAGAATATAACATGCCTTACTGATGGAGGTAACTCCAGTTCAAACATATTTTATACATATTCAATTATATTACATTGAATTGTGAAATTAACATTATTGGAGGCACAGAGTATTTGAGTGTCAGCATTTTTATATGGCCAACCTAATGTTACCAACATTGAAAGTATTCACAATTGCAGATGCTCCTTGACTTGTCCTCTGCTCCTGTATAGACAGAACCAATATTATCAAAATGTCTATACTTCCAAAACTGTTGGATTTAGTGTAGTCCCAATCAAAGTATCAACATTATAGTTTCCAGATCTAAAGTTAATGATCCTAAAATTCATGTGAAATGAGAACAGACCCAGAATAGCAAAAGTAATTTTGGGCAAGAAGCACAAAGCAGGCAGAATAGCAATACCTGACTTCAAGCTACACTGCAAAGCAGTAGTGATAAAAATGGCATGGTAGTGGAACAAAAGCGCATGTGGATCACCAGAATTGAGAATATGGAAACTTCCCCTCACACAATCAGCCATCTCATCTTGGACGAAGGGGCCAAATATTGGAGGAAAGATAGCTTGCTTAACAAATGGTATTGGGAAAACTGGTTATCTGTTTTCAGAAGAACAAAAGTGGTAGCGACCCTTGTCTCTTTCCATATACTAAATTAAAATCAAATTGGATCAAAGATCTAAACATTAAATTTGGAAGACAAAATAGGTAAAGCATTTGATGACATAGGAGTGGGAAAGTATTTTCTAAACAAAAGCTAAATAGCAAAAGAAATAGAAGCAGAAAACAAAATGTGATTATATCAGATTAAAAAGCTTCTGTGAAGAGACAACCTACGCAATGGAAAAAGTTTTTTCTGCTCTTCTGAGAACTAATATCTAGAATATACAAAGAGCTAAAAAAAAGAAAAGAAAAGAAAAGAAAAAGAAAGAAAAAAAACTAAACCACTTAAAATTAAATTCCAAGTCCAGAAATGGGCAAGAGAAATGAATAGACACTTCACAGAGGAAAAAATACAAATGATCAACAAAGGTATTCAATATCTCTGGCCATTAGAAAACTACAGATTAAAACAACCCTAACATTCCATTTTACTCAAGAAAAAATGGCAATAATTAAGGCTGAGGCACCCACAGAGAGGGTGTGTACTTTTTTTTTTGGTGGAACCCGGGATTGAACTCAGGCCTTTGCACTTGCCAGGCAAGTGCTTATTCTACCAAGCTATCTCCCCAGTCCCATGGCAATCATTAAGAAATCAAACAGTAACAACTGTTGGAGTAACTGTGGTGATAAAGGAAACCACCTTCATTATTGGTGGGAAAGTAAACTAGTTACAACCATTATGGAAGTCAGTATGGAGATTTCTCAAAGAATTGAAATCACACAACCCAGCTGTCCCCTTGATAGGAATCTTTCCCACAGAGCTTAAGTCATCATACTGCAGCAATACTTGGATACCAATGTCTATAACAGCGCAATTTGTAATAGCTTTATCCTGGAAGCGGCCTATTTCCCCATCATCATTTGACTGGATGAACAAACTGTGGTGTCCATATATAATAGAATACTACTCAGCTATAAAGAATGACACATTTGAGACATTTGTGCCAAAATAGATACACCTAGGTAATGTAATGTTGAGTGAAATAAATCAGACACACAAACTGAAATACCATATGGTATCTCTCATCTGTATAAGGCAAAGTACAAAGAAAATATATAATATGAATAGAAAAGGACAAGAGGATGGATCTCTTGCAATAGGAAAGAGGTCAGAAAATGAGAAAAGGGCTGTGGAGATAGCTTAGCAATCTAAGTGCCAGCCTGGCAAGTACAAGAACCTGGATTCGATTTTGGGTACCACATGCTGTGCTGGCCCTGGAACCCTGAGACCCAGAACTGGGTGTGGTAGTGCATGCCTGTGATTTCAGCACTGGAGAGGCTGAAAGCAGGAGGGTCACCATGAATCTAAGCTGCATAGTGAGACACTGTATCAAATAAATAAATAAATATATTTTAAAAAGTGAAGAAAAGGAGAAAGGGAAATAAGAATAAAGGTACACAATGTATAGGACTCTAACAACCCCAATTAATGTAAATACTACATGCCATAACATGAGTTATAAGATAAATAGTATCAACAAGTATGAAAAAAGAGATAGGGAAACCAATGGGGAAGGAGGAGGGGCTGGGAAGATGATAACAAAATGAAACAAGTTCAAATAATGGAACTTAACCAAAAAAGGGGATACAGATGTATGTCCATTTTGTATCTGTGTATTCAAAGTGGCTAGGATAGATATATAGTTACATTCTCTTAATGACTAGAATGATTTGTTCTAAAGGTGTTTGTAAATAGGATATCATGTCCGCATCTTGTACAGCGATTAACCACTAGGAAGAATGTATGCAATGTGTTAATTATTGAAACTGTCCTACCAATTTGATTTGAAACTGTCTCATTGCTATTTATCAATAAAATTATGGAAAAAATGAAACAAGCATGATATGTCCATGTGATCACTCCCATGATGACTGTAAACTGCATGAATTGCAAACATTTACAAGTATTAATAAAAATGTGAAAATATCCATGACAATCTAATCTCAATACTCTGTAACAATTCATGATCCTCCAGTACCTTATCTCTCCCTTTTCAAAAATAATCTCAAAATTTTTATCTACCATTTCTTCCCTTGACCTTAGATTGGCTTTTTGCCTTATTTTCTTAATGGAGAAAATACAAATTTCACAAGGAAATTACCTTAATTCTCTGCCACCAATTCTATATAGCTCTATACTCTTCCTTTTATAATTCTCCTATAGTGGTACACACCTACCTCCCTAGCTACCTAACTAGCTACCTACCTATTGTGTTGGGGACTACATGCAGGATTCACACTAAAGTACATCACAATCCTTTTTTGTTTGTTTTTGAAAATGTATCAGTTATTTAATTATGTTCTTAGTAAGAAAATTAGAACACTAATTTATGAGGATAAATTTCATTTGTCAGAGCAAAAATGGACCACAGGTAGCCCCGGAGCTGAGGAACAGCTTTGATTTTTGCTAAAGTCTGTGAGTCCACAGCTTTCTGATCCACTTTATGCTGCTCTGAAATCTGCTATCTCTCTTTCTTGGTGCCAAAAATCTTGCCCTCCTGGTGTCTGAGAGGTCTTTCTACTGCTGTATTTCTACTTTTTCTGCAACTTCTTCTTGAAGCATCAGTGAGGTGTTTGGGGATTTTCACTTTGCTGATACAAATTTTTGTAGAGGTAGCAATGACAAATTTCTGGTGTGTTTTTTGTAGCGGAACACAGATAAGGATAAGAGGCCCAATCACAAGTAGCAAGCCACTGGCCAACTGCTTAAGGAAGACCACTCTGTTGCCTTTGTGATGCCTGGTAAGGATGATCATGTTGGTGCCAAGAGTGATGCTAGCTTGAAGTTCCCTCACATGCTGACTGAAGGGTTTCTTGCCGTGGGTCAAGAGCTTTTGGGGCACTTCTTTAGTAGGGTGGTATCTAGGCATTCTAACCACCTGGGTACCACCATTCTTGTCACCACCAACTGGTTTTGTGATAGTGACAAGAACTTTCTACTTTTTCTTCTCAACCTTTGATTTAGCAGCTGTGTACTTTCTCTTGTACAAAGTCTTTCTGGAATACATAGCAGATCAAGAGTATCTACCAATTCCTCTAACCAGGACAGGATTTTGGCTACAGTGGGGCTATCCCTTCTTGGACTTTTTTGCCTTCACCTTACCCTTTTTACCAGTGCCACTGGAAGAAGCCTTCTTGGCTTTGGGTTTCTTCTTTTGTGTTTGCCTTCTCAGTTTTTTCACCCACCATCTTGCAAGATGGGAAAGAGCCTTTTTTGTTTATTTTTAGACAAAGTCTTGCCAAGCCCCTAAATTGCAGACTGAGCTCAGATTTTCAAACCTCCTGCCTCAGCTACCCAAAGTAGTAGGCTTACAGGCATGCACCAGCATGCCTGGCTGCTCCTCTTAAATCCAGTTCCACTTGTCATTTGGATTCC
Organism: Octodon degus; assembly: GCF_000260255.1. Classification (NCBI taxonomy): domain Eukaryota; kingdom Metazoa; phylum Chordata; class Mammalia; order Rodentia; family Octodontidae; genus Octodon; species Octodon degus. The sequence goes on along the minus strand of NW_004524664.1, from coordinate 1,312,349 downwards.
AGCCTTTTTTTCTTACATCTTCTTCTTCTATTTTCTTGACATTAGCATTTAAACAAATTGCTCTTATGTTAAGAAAAAAGTCTCCACTTTTTTCTGGTACTAAACTCCTGCATACATAGTCTGCATACTCCTGAGTACATAGCCAAAATCCTCAAAAGGGAAGTAGACAGGAAGTTCCAAAATGCTGATCCTTGTACTGGTATGAGATTATTGGGAGGTTCTTATGTCAGTGGTAAAAGAAGAAATAGATAAGCTAATGTTGTTTATGTCTATTCATGTAGCATATTATGGATAAAGAAGTCACTTTAAGGTTACGAAGTGCCTTCTCCTGAAGACTGTCCTTTATTTTGTTATATCCTTTTTACTTGAAAATTTTGGGGCTGGAGAGATGGCTCAGTAGAATAAGAGCTTCCCTGGCAAGCGCAAGGGCCTGAGTTCAATTCCCGGTTCCGCCAAAAAAAAAAAAAAGAAAATATTTAAAGATTTTTTTAAAAAATTGTGGAATTTGGTACGGTAGGGTAATAGGAAAAAAGAAAAGATTAAGTTATATCATGTCTAGGTACAAATTCCCTATAGTGAATATGATCATTATATATACCTAAAATGTACCAATAATATTAATTTCAAAAATGGTAGAACTAGTAAGTAGAACTTATGAAATACTTACGTTTTACAAAATAAAAACTTGCTGACTCTAAAGATAGTATGAAAATTATTATTATTTTTTAAAATTATTTATTTATTTTTATTTATTACATTTATTTATTGTGTGTGTGTGTGTGGCCAGCTCAGCCCACCAGGGGGCGGGGCTGGCTGCATGTGGTGCTGGGGGATTGAACCGCGGTCCCTGTGCTTTGCCGAGCTTGTTTCAAGTAGGTGCTTTAGACCACTGAGCCATCTCTCCAGCCCAGTATGAAAATTATTGACATTTATTGGTCTGCTGGTATATTTTAAAAAGTACCTACACTAATGCTCAAATTCAAAACTTAAGAGTTGCCCTGACTCCCTCTTTTTCTTTTTCTTTTTTTTTTTTAATTCCTAAGAGGCTACTTTATTTATTTTTATTCTTATTTTTTCAAATCAAATCGGAAGTACAGTTTCAACAAATAATACACTGCATATATTCTTCTTAGTGGTTAATTGCTGTACAAGATGCGGACTTGTG
>NW_004524664.1:1305509-1311084 GCF_000260255.1 Octodon degus | reverse complement strand
CTGGGTTGCCTTGAGTATGTGGGAATGGAACCACCGCTCAAAGAAACTGACTGCCTCCTTTAAGCAGGCACTTAAACAACTGAGCTAATGGGCGGGCCCCCTCAATAGTACTAAATTTTTAAACCACTATCAAACAAATTAATTCCCTACCTATACCAAGGCAAACTAATTGACTTTTCTTTATGATCTTTCAATCCTTGTCCAAATGTGCATATTATTATGCATTTTTCTATTGCCGAAATCACTATTATGTGCTGCTTTTATCTGCTAAATATCCTATCAATTTTCAGTCACTAAACAAGAGCCCATCAGATTTTATCCGCAAAGTATTTCTCCTTATAGGAATAAAAGAAAAAGGAGGAGATTATGCATCACGCTCCCACTTGTACCATCCTCACCCAGCCTCTACTCAGATGTACCCAGATTTCTGGTTATCGAGTTGTACTGCTCTCAAAGAAATAAATTAGGAAAGATCGCCAGGCTGAGCGTCAAGAGGCCTGAGTTTTGTAATGCGATAGGGAATGCGTGTGGCCTCTGGCTACAGACTTGCTTACTCTAGGTCTATTTCCTCTTTTGTTAAATAAGACACTCCGGCCCTTCACTGTCTCTTTCGGTCACCAAGTCTTAGGCAGTGTGACTAGCAAGTGGTTAAGAGCCACAAGACCTGCGTTCCCGTGACTGCCATGGGACGTGGGGCGGAGGCTGAGGCAGGCGCAGGGGCCCGGCTGCCCCAACTGCTCAGATCTAGCAGACTCTGCCAGAAGGCTAAGAATGTCCAAGTCATCAACCAGTCTGGTGCTCGAGGACTGCATAAAAGTCGGTGGAAAAAGTATGCCAAGCGTTCTAGCCAAGAGATCCCGGATTGCTATTTCCAATACCGTCACTCAAACGTGAGGGTGTGCGAGTGCGAATCATGCCCAGTCACTGCGGAGATTAGGAGTCCCCACAAAGGTGCTCCTGTTCTACTTAGTGCCAAGTCAATCAAGGGCGGGCTCACCGCTGGGCTCACGCCCGCGCAAAGGTCACCGCGGATCCCAATAAGGATGCCGCCGGCGCCGCCAGGTGCTCCCCGCCGCCAGCTAGCCCGCCCGCGCCTGCCCCTGCACCTGCGGCTCCAGTTCACTCACCGGTGGCACGTGTTGCGCTGAAGCGCAGGCAACAGCCGCGGCCAGAAGGGCAAGGTTGAGGCGGCTCCAGCTCAGCATCCTTCCAGCAGCCACCCAGCTCCTCCACACTTCCTCAGAGGCTGCCAGCTGCTTCACCTGGGCGGGGAGAAGCGCGGCGGGCGATCGGGCCGCACCATGCCAGGCGGTAGGGGAGGAGGCGAGGGGCAGGCCCAGAAGTGGCGTCAGCGCTCGCCCCTTGGCCGCGCGGCTGCTCGGCGTCCCCCCCCCACGCCTCTCAAGTAATGGTTAGGCCGAGCTTTAGTCCCGCCCTGGCGGGTGGGGTCACGTAAGCGTCCCCGGAGCTGAGGAGGTCGGCTGTGGTGACCCGGCGTGGGCGGGAGGGGTTTCTGGAGTCTCCCGGGCGGGCTCCTGAGCGAGCCCAGGCGACGTCCAAGCCAGTGCCACCCGGTGCCCAGCACTCACGAAACGGACTTGGAACCTCAAAACGTAATGTGACGGTCCTTCTCCTGGCGCTCTCGCAGAGCTGGCCCGAAGTGAGGCCGGTTATTCCTGGGGTCGGGGGAGAAGAAGCGGCTGTCGGGGCCAGGCGGGCGGTCATCTAACCCACCGGGTGCCTCGGGCTGCCAGCGCCCGCGCCCGGCCTTTCAGTGGGTGTGCATGCGCGCCCACTGGACAAAGACTTCAGCTTGTCAGGCTGAGCGTGACCCAGGAGGCGGGAGGTCAGGTGTCCTCCTCCCGAACTGCGGGTAGAACACCGGCGCGGCGAGGGACTCGCGGGCTCCCGCCCCGCCCGGGCAGAGTTGTCTTGGTAAAGCGAGTTTGCCCAAAGTCCAGCAGAAAATCTTCCCTTCAAAGTTCCACTTTCTGGCTCAACGGCACTCAGACATCTCAATAACCAGCATATATATATATATATATATATTAACAGCTTGTTTTGATTCTTTTTTTTTATGATTCTTCATTTAAACTCTGAATGCTATCACAAATATCTCCCTTCACCCCGTGGCCCTGGGGAATCGATGTACTCATCTTTTCTTGTCTTTTCCCTATCCTTCCTTTCTTCCTTCCTTACTTTCTTCCTTCCTACCTTTTTCTGTCTCTTGTATCTCAGTGCCTCTCTCTGTCCCTCCTCCACCCCCGTGAAGGTTGGGAAATTAGAACTTGATGGTTTTTTCTTCCTAGGTTTGGAAAATGGTAAACAACTTGCACATTTTTGAGGGAGGAAGTTTGATTTTTGAAATGAAACACATTCAGGTTCCTGCTTCCACAGTAAGCAAACATAACAAAAGTAGTAACTATTACAGTAGAGAGATGTGGTTGAGCATATCTAGTCTTAGTTACTCCAGAGGCTGAGACAGGAAAAGCACTTGAACCCAGGAGTTTGGAGCCAGCCTGGGCACCATAATGAAACTAATCTCATTTTTTTTGGGGGGAGGGTGCTGGGACCGGGGATTGAACTCAGGCCCTTGTGGTTGCCAGGGAAGCACTTTATTCCACTGAGCCATCTCCCTGGCCTCACAATTTCATTTTCACAAGGTCACTTAATTTTTTAAACATTTCTGTGGACCTACAGTATACCAAACATTTGCCCTGACAATGAAAATAAGCTGGGAATAAGAACACCAAAAAGAAATGCTACTTTCCTTTACAAACTTGGGAAATGAAAAGTGGGCAATACATGTAATACATACAATTACACAAGATATTAGCCGTAAATTCTAGGGAGCACATCAAAGGGAATAGAGTGTGGAGGTTGATGGTAGGGAGAATGACAATTTTAAATAGGCTGGATAGGACAGACATTATTGAAGAGAAATAGTTTGAGCAAAAGAAAATGAGGTAGTTAGGATTGTGAATGTCCAGGAAATTGTATTCCAGGCAGAGGGATCAGCTAGTGCAAAGACTTAAAAGGGAGAATATAGTTCTGTATTTCACAAACGTGCAAGGATTTTGAACATTTTTACCATAAAGAAATGGTATTTGAGGAGATACATATGTTTAACCTGATGTCTTTAAAAGTAAGTGAAATGTTTTAAGTTTGCTGAAAACTAATATGAAGTTCAGCACTTTTAGGACTTTCAAGCTCATTTATATAGAAACCAAAACTGAAGAAATAATTCATACTCATATAAACATGCTTTTTAAAAAACATCATTTAGGACTGGGGAGATAGCTCAGTAGAATAAGCGCTTGCCTGGCAAGCGCAGGGGTCTGAGTTCAATCCCCGGTTCCGCAAAAAAAAAAAAAAAAAAAAAAAAAAAAAAAATCATTTATATGACCAAAACAAAAGGGCCTTTAGCAAAAATTAAGTAAATCTGAATAAAGAATGGTCTTTAATAATTTTTTTGAACAATTTAAGCTGTAGTGGTATTTTCAGCTACAAAAGGAACCAATGTAGCTTGAGTAGAAGACAAGGGAAAAAGAAATGGATGAAGTCAGGTCAGGAGAAGAGATTTTAATAGAGCATTAAAAAGTAAAGCCATATTAATATGCTGAGCTGTAAAAGGCTCAAACAACAGCTTCTGACATTGCCAGTTCTACAGATAACCCACTACTATTAAGGACTACTGGACTGTATTGGATTATTTTGCTGAATTCATGCACCTACAATATTTGAATGGCAATGTAATCTCTGAAAAAGCTAAACAAAAAAAGGATACAAATGAAGGACCATTTTGTATCTGTATATACAAAATAGGATAGTTATACAGCTACTCTTAATTCATTGAGAAGAAAGATTTGTATTAATAGTATTTGGACAGGTTTTGGAAAGTGAAATAGTGTTTGGGAAGATTTGTAGCAATAGTGTTTGTACTATGAATAACCACTATGAAGACAACAATATGCAATGTATTAATTACTGAAACTGACCTATTAATCGGCTTTGAAACTGTCTCATTGCTATTTGTTTCTCAATAAGATTAATAAAAACCATTCAAGGGTCAGCCAAATAGTTTATCGGATTAAAGTCCCAGCAAGCAGGCTCAGAGGCTGGTTTGATCCCAAGGCCTGCCAAGTTGACCCCACCCCTCCCCCCGGGGCACGCTGAGATGGCAATTGAGACTGGGCATGGTGGTGTGCTGGTAATCCCAGCTCTTGGGAGGCTGTAAACAGGTGGATCACTACGAGTCTGATCTAGTAGTGAGACCCTGAACACCCTGTAGACCCTTCCCTAAAATACAAAAAAAAAAAAAAAAAAAAAACATTGTAAGGTGCTGGATGTGAGGGTATGTACCTTAATGCCAGCTCTTGGGGCGGGATAGTGCAGGCAAGATTGTGGCTGTGTGCTCTTGCTGACCCCAAGAAGACAGAGGTGAGAAACTGGAAATAATGGAACAAACTCCATTGACTCACTGGGCAAGTCAGCCTGGGATAGCTGCTCCCCTGCACCCCACACACCAGGAACAATTTCCCATCCCAAAATTACCTACAAAAATGGCCTCGATTTATCTCATGTATGGGTTCTTTGTGCAGCCGCTGCCAATGCACTCTTTGTGTCCCCTGCTTCCGAGGGGAACGGGGAGAGGAAATAAAAAGAATGTGCAGAGTCAAAAAAAAAAAAAAAAAAAAATCCCAGCACTTGGGAGGCTGAGGCAAGAGAATTGCCTTGCGTTCTAGGTCAAGACCCTGTCTCCAAACAAACAAACAACAAAACAAAAACATTATAAGGATCTAGGCTTCAATTCTGGAACATGTATAATACTATGAGAGGATTAGTGTGTTTTTTCCTATTAGAAGATTGATGATTAGGTAATCTGGCAAGATCAGTTTTCTTGTTCTTTGCTATAATACTGGGGATTGAATCCAGGGCCTTTACAGTGAGCAACATCCCTGAAGAATTTTCTGTTTTTTGAGACATCTCACTAAATTGCTTATACTTGGGGTTGTACTTAGGAGCTTCCTGCCTCAACCTCTTAAGAGTGCTAGGATTGCAGGTGCATGCCACCATACTCAACTAAAATCGTTCTTTGTCCAGAAAATATATCAGTTGTGATAATTTTTTTTTCCAGAACCAGGGATTGAACTCAGGCCTTGCACTTGCCAGGCAAGAGCTTATTCTGCTGAGTAATCTTCCCAGTTGTCATATTCTTGTGCACAGCTTTGTGCATATAACTTCTAAAGACCTGTTGTATAGTTTATTCTTTTTCAAACAAATTATAGTTTAACACTTGAAAGAATTAACAACTGGGACCTGCTCTTACAGAGAAGTTTTTGCACATCAAAAGAAATTACCAACAAAGTGAAAAGACAACCACAAATTTGGAAAAAATCATGACAAATAAGGAGTCAGACAAAGGTCTGCTCTCTAGAATTTATACAGAACTAAAAAACACTAGGGCCCCAAAATTTAAAGACCCAGTCCAGAAATGGGCATGTGGGATGAACACACACTTCTCAGAGAATGAAATTAAAGAAGCAAATAAATATATGAAAAAATGCTCCACATC
>NW_004524664.1:1297352-1304671 GCF_000260255.1 Octodon degus | reverse complement strand
TCCTTGTATCCCTCCTTTTTCTCTAATTTTGGTCTGCAAACTTAGGTTGTTAACCATCCAGAACCTCTTTTTCTTTATCTCCTATATTAAACTTTAATGGTTAAGAAAGTTACTTCTACTAACAATTCTGTCATCTTGTGTTCTTCAAGCCAACATGCTGAGCTAGATACAATAATTTTTTGTCTCCACCAGTGCAATGAGTTTTTACCTGCACTCATCATTTTCACTCTCTTTTCCAAAACATCCTCTAAATTGCAATCACAATTTGCATTTTAAAATGCAAATGTAGTAATATAACTTCTTTGCTGTCAGTGGTCTCCTATTAACCTTACTATCATGAAAACCAGAACTTTCAAAATCTTAATTGCTTTGGACTTCTCTCGCTTTGTTTCTCACATTGTTCCTTTATCATTCTCTTTTAGCTAAAAGCAGTTTCTCCAAAACATCCTGTTGCCCCCTATCTCGTCATTCCTGCTCATGAGATTCCCACATGTGGAATGTGTTCTCTCCTGCCAGTTATTACACATGTTACTCCTCATCCTCACAGTTTCCCTTGACACATGTCCTCCTTAGAGAAGCCTTCCTTGACCTATATCTATCCACATCAACCCTGTTCACTCTACTAACCAAATCTCAGATATGAGCCATTGATTTGCTAAATTATTTCATTAACTATTTATGAATCATTTTATGTCTGCTTCTTTAATCTTTAAAATCAAAAAAGATCATATCTATGTCATTTATTACCATATGTGCAATATTTAGCACAGTGTCTGACTGTGGACACATAATAAGTACATGGTGACCAAATAATTGACTACTTATACAGCTGAGAAAACTAACCTCTATAAATAAAAATGCTTAGGGGGAAAACCATTCCCTTCTAACCTGGATTCTACAAGCCTCTCCTCTCCTTTACTTTCATTGTTTCTTTTTCCTATAAATAAAAATACTCTGTACAAACAGAAATGATAGCGACAGTATCACACCCACATGTAGGAAGTCTCCATTATGATGGCCAATGGAAAAAGTGTGGATTCTCAAATAAGGATTGAGTCAAGGACCAAGTGGTGAGACACCTTGGGGATCAGGTGGTGGTAAGAAGTGGACATCCAGTGAGAGGTCATTAGGTTCCTAGGAACAAGCCCTCAGAAGGACTGACATAGTATTATGGGGCTTCAGTCTTTCTCTGGTTTTCTGTATCACTATGTGATCTCTTCTTTTACATAAACTTTCCATTGTTATGTCATTCACCAAGAGGGCTTCATCAGAGCTGAGGTGGTGCCACCACAATGCCCTACACCCTTCAGAACTGAGAGTTAAATAAACCTCTTTGTGAAGTATTCAGCATCAGGAATTTAAATATATTGATGAAAACTAAATAAAAATAAATATCTTCTCTTAGTGCAGCTTAAATTCTCATTCCCTTATTTTGCCTTTCATTTAAATAAAATATATTTAAAAGTTTTGTAATACAAAAGTCATTAATATATACCATATGAACCAGAAATAAGCATATAGTACTCACTATCACTGTAATCTGTGGCATAAATCTATCTATCCTCTTTGGAATTTTTTCTTATTTGCATGAGTGTGTAGTAAGGAAACATAAGATTTACCATCATAGTAGATTGTTTTTAAGTACATAACATAGCATCTTAAACTAGACATTATGTTTCATAGTCACTCTCCAGGACTTAGCATGTACAACTGGAACATTATACCTTTTGAATAGTACCTTTCCATTCCTTTTCCTTCTCTCAGAAACTTCTAATCTATTTTGTTATCATGAAGTTGACTGTTTTACATTTATTATACAAATAGTTTCATGTATCATTTGTCCCTCTGTGCCTGGTATGTCACTTGGTTTAACATCTTTAAGGCTCAGCATGCTGTAGCACATATACAGAACTTCATTTGTTTGTTATGATTTCCCTTGTTAGGATTGATATATGTCTATGTATCTATGTATCTATTTATATATCTATCTATGTATCTATGTATCTATCTATGTATCTATCTATCTATCAATCACATTTTCTTTACCCATTATACGTCAGTGGGAATTTAGGTTGCATCTGTGTTGTGGAAATTGTGAGTAATGCTATAAAACATAGGAATGCAGATATACACCCACAAATAGGATCACTGAATTATATATAGTTCTATTTTTGGTTTTGTGAGGAATAAGTAGTGGCTATATCAATTTCTATCCTCACCAACCAATGCACTAGAGAGCCCTTTTTCCCACTTCCCCACCAACATTTGTTACTTGTTTTGCTTAGGTCTTTTTACAAGCCAGCCTAACAGGTATGAGCTGATCACTCATTATGGTTTTAATTTGCATTTGCTTGATGATGAATGGTGTTGAACATTATCACAGTGGATGGCTTTTTGTATGTTCTTTGGGGAAATGTCTTTTGAGTTCTTTGTAATTTTTTTTTTTCTACTGAGTCGTGTAACTTTCTCACACATTGTATTTACTTACCATCACATATATGGTTGGCACACATTCTCTTTCCTTCTATAGGTTAGCTCTTTGTTTTCTTGATCATTTTCTTTGATGTGAAGAAGCCTTTTAAATTTGATCTCCCACTAGGCTATTTTGGTTTTGCTTACCTTACTTTTGGTGTCACTTCCAAGAAATCATTGCAAAGCCAATGTCCAGATGTTTTTCTCCCAGGAATTTTATGATTTATGGTTTATGCTTTTCTTTAATGTATTTTTTTTAACACTGTATTTACTTAGATTCCGGCAACAGCTTTATGTAACAAGATGCAGCATACCAGGCCTGCCACTCAACTTGTTTGTAAGTCTCAGCTTCAATATGAAGCTGTTTAAAAGAAAAACACAAAACCTTCTTTTCACATGCTAAATATCTTGGAAAGGATGCCATTAAACATAGTAATGAACTTGAGACAGTACAAATAAGAGTTAACAAAAGCTAAACATTGCAGCCTGAACAACATTCACACAAAAAATAATTATCATTGGTTACGTAAAATTTTCCTGATTAAAACTTAACAGTATAAAATATGCATTTTAGAATCGTTAGCTATTAAGTTCTTTTTTTTTTTTTTTTGCGGAACCGGGGATTGAACTCAGGCCCTTGCGTTTGCCAGGGAAGCACTTATTCCCCTGAGCCATCTCCCCAGCCCCGTTAGCTATTAAGTTCATAAAGTATCAGTGTCTATATTAAACAATTTCTCTCCAGAGCCGAAGTACAGTCAAAAATTAATTCAAATGACATAACACGTTCTAAAGCTAAAAAACATACAGTTTTTGTTGATGTGGAGGTATAAATTCAGAGCTTTGGGGCTTGGTCACACTGCAAGGGCTATTTCCCTGGTTCACTCAAAGCAGCAGATGACAAAGTCCACAGATGCCATTAAGTTCAATAAAGGGCAAAAGGGCTCATACCCATCTCTGACCATCCCAGGAAGCATGGCTACTGTGTCTACAAAAGTAGGAGGTATGAAGGCCAAAAGCACATTATTCTGCTAGCTAAAGACATAGCAAACCACCCTTCCTTCCACCCAGAAAGCTCCTTCCCAAGGTAAATAAAAAATATACAAGGGGGAAAAATTAAGATACACTTATCTACCAGTAAGGATTTAAAAATATTAATGTAATCCCTACTTTAAAAAATGTAACTAGAGTCATCTGGCCATTTCTGAATACATTTTAAGATGTATCCAGATTCATTTCTATTGATCACTAGATACTTCAAGTCAAAAATACTAGCTTTCATCCCAAATATTTTAACCACAAGTGTGACTGCAGTGTGTTATCTCCAAGGTTATCACGAAGTGGAGGAGAAAAAGTAGATGTTCAAGCAGCAAGCAACAATTACGGCCCTTTCACATAGCGGCTTTGGAGTGCTGGAAGAATCAGAACTCAATGAAGAAGAAGATGAATACCTACCAGATTTCTTCTTTTCTTTCTTCTTCCTCTGGTTTTTTTTTTTTTTTATGAGCCCTCATTTCCACTTAATAATTTCTCTCTGTGCTTTTCTAGTTCCTTCTTCCAATTCTCATTTTTTCTTCAAATTCAGCCAAAGCCTTAGGGCCTTTTCTTTTCTTTTCTAGTTGCTCTTTCACTTCTTCCCAGGTAGGCCTGGATCAATTCAGATAATCCTGGATGGTTGGCCCTGAGGACTGGATTGGACCTCTTGATCTGGCCATTGCTATTGGAATCGTGTAGGCCACCCAATTGTCCCAATTCCCTATGGTGCCGGACGGAGCGCCCAGTTAAGAGTGCGAAAGCTAGGCCAGGCTACAGAAGCAGCTGAAACAGGCCCTCTGTGGATCCTTCTTTTAATGTATTTTGAATTGATTTCTGTATAGGGTTTGAGCTATGATTATAATTTTATTTTTTGTGTATATGTCCAGCTTTTCCAACACCACTTATAAAGATGATCCTTTCCCCATTGTGTAATCTTGGTATTTTTGCCAAAGTTCAGTTGACTGTGTATACATGGATTTATTTCTGGACTTTCTATCTGTACAATAGTATGTACAGTATGTCTGTTTTGTGCTAGTATCACACTGTTTATATTACTATTAGCTTTGCAATATATTTTGAAGTCAGGAAGGGTTAATCTTCCAAGTTTCTTCTTGCTTAAAATGACTTTGGCTGACAGGAGGAGGCAGCAGCATGTCCTCCTCACATTCTTCCACCAGAGAAGAGGCCCCCTGAGTCCCCCGGATCTCCACCGCCACCACCTCCACCCCCTCTGGTTGAAGGCAATCTTTCCAGCATCCCCCAGGAGTTGAACCCCGCCATGACAGCCGCCTTGCTGCAACTTTTATCTCAGCCTGAAGCAGAGCCTCCTGGCCACCTGCCACATGAGCACCAGGCCTTGAGACCAATGGAGTACACCAACAGACCCCATCCAAACAGGACTTATGGAAACACTGATGGGCCTGAAACAGGGTTCAGTGCCACTGACACTGATGAACGCAGCTCTGGTCCAGCCTTGACAGAATCTTTGGTCCAGACCCTGGTGAAGAACAGGACCTTCTCAGGCTCTGTGAGCCACCTTGGGGAGTCCAGCAGTTACCAGGGCACAGGGTTGGTGCAGTTCCCAGGGGCCAGGATCTCCGATTTGCTAGGGCTCCCTTAGCATTACAGTCAGTGGTTGGGTAGCCATTTGTGAAGGCAGAGGGAAGCAGCAACTCTGTGGTGCACACAGAAACCAAGTTGCAAAACTATGGGGAGCTGGGACCAGGAACTCCTGGGGCCAGCTGCTCGGGAACAAGCCCTCACTAGGGGGCCCTGGCTCAGTCTTCTGCTTTCGGAAAACTGTGTATCCATGTATACACAGTATCGGGGATCTGCAAGAGTCCCACCAAGAGGGGGACGGGGGAGAGGAGTTCCTTACTAACCCAGAGAGTCCATTGTCCTGAAAGTTCCTTCCCTGTCCCATCTTTCCATCCAGTTCTCCGAACCTTTAATGAAATCACTTGCCAGAGTGAGGTAATCTCATCTGCATTTGGCTACTGCAAAGCTGTATGTTGTATTCCTTGCTCACTTGCTACTAGCAGGCGACTTATCACCATGTTGGCACCAGTTCCCCTGATGGGCATAGCCAGAACATTTCCTTCAGCTCTACCTAGGAGACTAGAGAATATGGAGAGCGTCATTCAGTGTATTTCCTGCACTTTTTGAGCAGAAGAGAGAAAAGTTTCCTTTTTGAGATGGTTCAGCTCTTTGGTTTTTAGTTTTGTGGGTTGGTTTTTTTTTTGGATTTCTTTTCTTTCTTCTTCTTCTTTTTTTTTTTTTTTAAATATAGATTTCCCACTCTTTAAACAATAGTGTTCACAGTAGTGTTTGAGCTGCTCTTAGGCTTTTGCTAGAAGGGAAGCAGAGTGGCCTGGCTGATTTAAATAAATGTTTCCTTCCTCTCCACCATCTCACATTTTTGTTTATAAGTGAACACTCTCCTGTCCCCATTGAGCATCCTGAATATAACTTTTTTTCCAAATAAATTACTCATTCTTAAAGTTTGCTCCATTTTGGCGAAAGCTGTGCCTCCTCCCTGCACAATAAAGCAGGTTGTAGGAAGTGGCAGATAAACCTTACTCAGTGTCTTTCTATTTCTGCTCATTTCTCCTGTACTTCCCCTTCCCTCTCTCCCTCCTTCCTTTCCCCATTCTTTCTTCTTCCCCCCTCCCCCCCTTTTTTTGGGAGGCATTTGTTTGGAAAAAAAAAAGGTTGAGATGCCTGAGAACCTGGAATAAAAATTTTTTTTTTAATAAAAGAAAGGAGATTCAAAATCCTACATTGTTCTCTGTAACTCGTCAATTCTAAAATGTTTTGTTTTTAAAAAACCATGTTCTGATGGGGAAGTTGATTTGTAAATGTGGACAGCATAGGGCATTGCTACTGAAGTGTGCTTAGAGATGATGCCTCCATATACCTAGAGGGCTAATAGGAGTTAGCATACTTTTTACACATACATTTTCATGTTAAAAAAAGAAATCCTTTCAAACAGCATTGTGATGTCAAAAAGGAAAGAAACATCCTCAAAATACACGGAAATGTAATCTAGTTTAGAGTGGGTATTTTTCTGAAGCTATATCAATAACAGCCTTATTTTAAAATAATAACTTTTAAAACAGCATACTTGAGAAAGAACAGTATTGACATGTACACATTCTAGCATGTATTATCCTGCCAGTTCCTTAAGGGATTTTCCTGCAGTGATTTGGTTTCGGTAAAAAGGTTAAACTATAACTTTCTGGCAAGAACTTTGCCTTATAAATAGGAATTGGAAAAGAGACAGCTTCTCAAGGTGGGATAACTTGGGATGCTTCTCATTCTGACTTCCATTCCTGTGAGTACCAGCATATGGCATATTTTAAAAACATACATGTCATAGAGCTTAGCACAGAGTTAACCTTTATGAACTCTAGGTTAACTCTCCTGTACAAAAAAAAGGCAAAACATGCTACAGCATCATGGAGAAATAGTTTTCGAAACTCAACTTTCATGTTACAATGCCAAGTTCCTACATTAAAAATAAAAGTACTAGGTGTATTAATTTAAAATCCTTAAATACGAAAGAACCCACTTCAGATACTTCCATGAAGACTTTTCCCATTACAGAAATAAGTAGAGATTGATGTGTGTACTTCTTTTTTATTCTCTGGTGTTTGGTCTGGCCTTGTACTTGAGGCCAAACATTAATTAGTAAGAGTAAGAGAACTTTCTGGCATTTCGGCTTTGATGGCTTTTCATACCAGTGTGTCAAATTAGACATACTAGACACATTGATATGCTGTCAGTAAATTTCATTACAGTTCATCTGAGTCTTC